>NC_056729.1:1716214970-1716387470 GCF_019279795.1 Protopterus annectens | reverse complement strand
CAGCTTCTGACCATGCTGGGCAAGAATGTTTGGCTGGTGACTTTAGACCTAAAAGAGGCATACCTGCATGTCCCTAGAAGACAGTCATGCAGAAGATACCTCAGATTCAAGACTGGCTTAATGCATTACCAATTCTCTGCACTGCCCTTTGGCTTATCTACTGCACCCAGGGTCTTTACAAAGTGCCTGGCACCAGTAATTCCATTTTGCAGATAAAGAAGAATTCAAATATATCCTTACTTGGACGACTGTCTCATTCAAGCAGAGAACAAGGACGCTCTTCTACGACACCTGCCATTTGTGAAAAGGTTTCTAACATTCCTAGGGTACACAATAAACAAAAAGAAATTACAACTGGTGCCCTCTCAAAAGATAACATTCCTGGGTACAAGCTTGAATACAACTGCCCAAATGGCTTACCTCACGCCAGACAAACAAAGGCAACTGAAAACCCAGTCTTCTGCAAGACAAATTCTGCAGGCTCTGGGCTTCATGGCATCCTGCATCCTACTAATTCCATATGCAAGACTGCATATGTGGAAACTTCAGTGGTACCTAAAAAGTTTATGGAGTCAACATTCTCACAGTCTGGAAACAATGATCACTCTCATTCCCTGCCTACAACAGGAGTTTCTATGGTGGCCAAAGGCCTGTCACCAAAACATGGAACGGCCCTTCACTTTACCCCCTGCCAGCCAAACCTTAACAAAAGCATCAGATTATGCCTGGGGGGGGGGGTCCACATGTCAGGAAGATGCATTCAGGGCATATGGACACCAAAACAAATGCATCTACATATCAACCAGAAAGAGATGCTAGCTGTTCAAAGTGCCCTAACAGCCTTCAAGGACTTACTTCATCCAGGACAACTACTGATAAAGATGGACAACACCACAGTCATGTGGTATATAAACACGCAAGGGAGCACACACTCATACCCCCTTTGCAGATTAGCCATGGCACTGTGGGACACAGCTTTGACCTACCATATACAACTTCAAGCTCATTTCCTGCCAGGAAAACAAAACACGCTGGCAGACTGTTTAAGCAGAAACCTTATGGATCCTTACGAGTGGAAACTAAACCCACAAGTCTTCAGCATGGTAACAGAGAAATGGGGGAGCTCAGACATAATCTATTTGCCTCCACTCAAAATTATCAACTGAAAAGATTCTGCACAAGTACTTACCACAGACAAAGCATGGAAAGTGGACGCCCTATCCTTCAGTTGTAAAAACCTATCAGTTTACGCCTTTCCTCCTCTGCCTCTTCTACCCAAGGTCCTCCTAAAAGTCAGACAAGAGAGGCCAAAGATGATATTAATTGCCCCGGACTGGCCCCGCCAGTACTGGTACACAATCCTACGGAACTTGTCTCAATACCCAGCTTGGACCTTACCTCAAAATCCACAACTACTGTCTCAGCAAAACAATCCGATCCTGCACAATCAACTACAGACTCTGAACCTGGCAGCATGGCTAATCCTGTAATCATACAACCGACACATCTCAGTAAAGCTGTGATGGATGTCATTTTGGAAGCCAGAAGGCCTAGTATTAGAAAATCTTATGCTGACAAATGGAAGAGATTCTGTGCTTGGAATCAAGAACAAGGTACTGATACAGCAGAACCACATATTCCTCAGATATTACAATACTTAACTGAGATGCTTGACAAAGGCCTATCTTTCTCATCAATCAAAATCCATGCCTCTGCCATTTTGGCTCATTGCAATACAGAGCCACCAATCTTTTCTCATCCTTTAATAAAGCAGTATCTTAGAGGAGCCAAAAATTTAAGGCCTCCTAGAAGATCACCATTACCTGCATGGGACTTCAATTATGTTGTTGGAAAAGCTCACCCTGCCTCCATTTGAACCAGCTGCTACCGCTGATATAGAGTTCTTATCATGGAAGACAGCTCTGCTACTAGCAATTACTTCAGCAAGAAGAGTTTCAGAGCTACAAGCCCTCATGGCTGTGGAGCCTTTTATCATATTTTACCCAGACAGGGTGTCTCTGAGGACAAATCCTACTTTTATGCCTAAGGTCGTTTCCAATGTGGCTCTTAACCAAACAATTCATCTGCCAACTTTCTATCCAAATCCACAGAACAAAGGGGGAGAGATTTCTGCATTCCTTGGACGTACACAGGCAGCTAAGATTCTACTTGAGAAGGACTAAAGCTCTAAGAAAAACTGAGCAATTACTAGTGTCATACGCTGCAGGATCAGAAGGAAAGGCTATTTCAAAGCAGACAGTTTCAAAGTGGATAAGCCATTGCATCCGTTTCTGCTACTTACAACATGGCAAACATGTGCCCAAGGGCATTAGGTCTCATTCCATCAGGGCTGCAGCTACTTCAGCAGCCTTTCTCAGAGGAGTACCAACCAAGGACATTCTAGAGTCTGCTACTTGGAGTTCTGGTCACACCTTTACAAAGCATTACCATTTGCCTCTCTATTCTAAGTCCAGGGCAGGCTTTGCCACTGCAGTGCTGCAGGGCCTTATAGCCTCACCTAATGCTGTTTAGCTCCAGCCTCCCAACCATAGCTTTGGGATTCTACCCAAATATGACTGCAACTGTGAAACACGAAGAACATAGTACAGTTTGTACACTTACCATAAGTGTAGATGTTCGAGTGTATTCACTGTTGCAGTCCAGGTTACCCTCCCTCCATCCCCCTTTCTTTCTACAGTCTATCTTTCCTTCGCTGTCTTCTACAACCTGTGTGGTGTATTTGCTTGCAGATGAAGGTAAAGTTTATATTGATGCATGTATATATATTATTTATAATAATGCTACCTTTTTGGGGGCACCTGACATCGGGGGAAAGAAAAACTAAAGAAAATGGCATCGGCTGCATGTTTTTATACCCCTGACGACCTGACGTCATGGAAGAGAAGACAGCAACCGACGCAGGACCCCCCAAGACTTTGGATAAGTGTAAGCATTGGCCTGTGAGATGAACCATTTCATAGGTTGGTACTAGGCTATTGGCCCTAAGGCCTATACAAGCCTAGCTATAACAATTCCCTGGCTATTTCTTCCCACACTATTTACTTCCCTGGACCCCTGTCTAACAGGGCGACTGACATGATCCCCGGGGTGAATTTCCTTTTTCTCATCCAATCGTCAAGGTTCCTTTTGAAGAGGGCCAAAGAGGCCCTCTGCTTGACATGTATAGGCAGTCTATTCCAGAGTCCGGGGAGTCTCTGGGTCAGGAACCTATCCCTCCACCATGTTTTGTTTATTGTGATGATACGGTTTAGATCCCTGGAGCATGTGGCTCTGAGGAATTGGGATTTCTTTAAATGTAGCATGTCCAAATGTTAAGCAGAGATCGCCTCTGAGGAGATGATATGCGACAGAGTATATCTGGAGTTTTTTTAAGGCGGTTAGTGTAGGGCATCTGCTTTAGGCCTGTGATACTTTTAGTGAGGTATTTCTGCGGCCTTTTCAGTTGTTGCAGATGTCTTGAGAAGTACATAACCAAACGGGATGTATTTTATAATAGGTCTAATCAGGGATGAGTACAGTGGGACATTGACCTCCTTTTTTTCTGGATGAAAAGCCCTTAGTGATGAGGTGTGTCACATAGGATTTCCTGACTGTTGTGGTGATGTGGTTATCAAAGGTGAGACCACTGTCCACCTGTGTCCCCAAGTATCTTATCACACTTTCAAGGTTTAGTGTTCGGCCACCTATGTGGTAATTCACGGGTACGTGTTTTTTCCCAAAGGGGATAACTATACATTTCTTGGCATTGAGCTTGAGCCCATGGCTCTGGCACCAAGCATCTGTTTCTGTAAGACCCTTTTGTAAAGTATCCACATAATTTGGGGATTCAATAATGTCTCCCAGTTTGCAGTCATCTGCGAACTTTGTTAGCCAGTATCCCTTAGTGTTGGCCTGTACTTCAGAGAAGTAGATGCCAAACAAGAGCGGCCCCAGGACTGTACCCTGAGGTACTCCACTTGTCTGGAGCTGGATTTGGAGTCTGCTACTTTTACAGTGTGGGTTCTGTCAGTAAGCCAGTTGGCAACCCATCGAGTGACGTAGAGATTAATGCCCAGCTTAATAAGTCTATCTATGATTCCAGAGTTGGGGGATGGTGTCAAAGGCCTTGGTGAGGTCCAGCTAGGCTGTGTGGACCGCCTTACCCTCTTCCACGGCTCTGGAGACTGATTCGAAGAAGTCAGTCAGCTTCAGGAGACATGATCGGCCCTTCACGAACCCAAACTGAGTGGGGTCCAGTGTTTGAAGGTTGCCAATGTCTTTGTTTATAAGTTCCATGGTAATACGTTCCATGGTCTTGCAGCTCAGGCTGGTCAGACTGATGGGGCGGTAGTTCCCGGGATCCAAGTTGGATCCCCCCTTGTGGAGTGGGATAACTGTAGCTGTGCGCCACTCAGTGGGCACGAAGCCTGAGGTGAGGGTATGATTAAACATGACGCTTAGATGTGGTGCCAGTTAATTTTATAGTTGATGTAATACACAGCCTGGGATGTCGTCTGGTTCCATGGATGCTGGATTCTTAGCTTTGAAGAGTGCGTTTTTTACCTGTGTGGCCATTATTACCAGAATTTGGCAATCTTCCGGTATTTAGATGGGCCGTTTAAGGGGTGAGAGGGGGGTGAAGTTGACACTGAATTGATCTGCTAGGATATTGGCAATAGCCTTGGGATCAGTATATTTAATGCCATTCTGTTGTAGATCAGAGCAGATCTGAGCATTGCCATTTAAATTCTTGACATAGTTATAGAATGCCTTGTGGTTGTCTTGGGAATCTTTGCCAGTTTTATTTTCATAACTAGCTTTGGAGGATTTTATAAGGGATCTCAGCTTCTTACTGAGGCTAGTAAGGGATTTTTTTACATCCTGGGCATTTCCCCTCTTTTGCTACAGTTTCTTCCTTTTGTTGTAAAGTTTGTTTATGACAGGGGACCACAAGACTGGCTTCCTTTTTTTGGAGGAGAGCTTCTTGGTTCTATTTGGTATGGCACGATTCCTGCTTGAGTGGATGTGCTCATACAGTGCCTTAGTGTAGGATTCAGCAGTCAAACTTTCAGTTTCTGTCTTCATGGGTGTCATGAAGTTTGTCACTTCTGACTTGAGTAGCATGAAGTGGGCTTTGGTGAAGTTTTTTATGGAGGTTTCCTTACTGGGGGGTGGGGATGGGATGTGGATGTTAAGGGTGATTAGCTTATGGTCAGACCTGACCAACAAGGGGGTGAACATAGGTGTGTGTGGAGCATCGATTTCCCATGTTGGTAATGACCAGGTCTAGAATATTGGAGTACCTGGTGGGACTATGGATTATTTGATCCAGGGCATTGGAATTTATGAATTCCAAGAACCGTTGGGCAAAGGTGTTGGTACACGAGTAGTTTTCCCAGTTAATGGAAGGGTAGTTGAAATCACCCAGTATTAGGGTATTTGGTTGTATCTTAATATTTTCCAGTATGTTTAGAAAGGTGTAGTGATAGTCTTGGGGCATGGTGGGGGATCTGTAGCAAGCTACATTTTGGATTGCAGTCTTACCTAGTGTTGCACCTGGCGAATTTCAGATGCGTTGTTTTGGGCAACTAGCCTAGTGGTGTGACTATCTTTGGTGAATATGGGCACTCCTCCACCTTTAGTGTTTTGGTCCTGGTTTTGTGGCCGAAAAGTATGCTAAGAGTTGTAGCCTGGTATTGCAGGGGTGCTCTCTGGAGCCTTGAGTAAGGTCTCAGTTACTGCACAAATTTCGATGTTCTCCATTTTTAGGAGTGCCTCGGGAGTGTGCATTGTGAGGTTTAGACTTCTAGCATTGAGTAGCATTACCTTCAGAATTTGCTTGCTTGTACCTGTTGCGGTGGTGGTTTTGTCCTTTGAACTTTGCTTAAAAAAGGCACTATAGGGGTGGTAAGAGCCTTAGCCTGTAACCTGAATCCCAGGGGCGTCAGGTGCAGACCATCTCTGGCAGAGCATCATGGCCTGTCGATTGTCTTCCCAGGCAGACAGATACTGGATCCCCTTTGAATGACACCAGAAGCTTAGCCAATTGTTGAAGTCAATCATTTTGTCCTTATATTGTGGTATAATTCTGGACGAAGGCAGGATGCTACTCAGAGCTAGGGTCATACCTGCCTGGGCCACATGATCCGAGAGCTCTTCCATGTCTCTGTTCATGTAGTCCAGGGAGGTACGTCTCAAGTCATTCACTCCAACATGGACAATGACAGAGTCATATTTGTACTTGTTGTGGAGTGTCTTGAGTGAATGTGTTATGTGGTGGATCCTGGCACCTGACAGGCAGCTGACTGTAATTTTCTCATTGTTCATCCTGGTGAGTGGGACATCACTGTGCCTGACTATAGAGTCACCTATGACTAAAGTGTTGGGTATGTTGTCTTGCCTTAGGGGCTGTTGCTGGGTGGCGCACTGCCATTGTGAGCTATGTGACACTTCGGTTGTGATTGGTGTTTGTTTGCATTTCAGCTTCAGAGGTCCTTGTTGCTTGGGAAGGTTGCAGTTAAGGGCCTCCACATATGTGAGTTTAATGTTGCTATGTGTGGGTGTTGATTTAATGTTATGTGTGGGTGTTGGTGGCCTGGGTTTTGAAGGGCTATGTGTTGCTTGAGGTGTAGTGCGGGTGTTAACCTTCCCTTGACTGTCTAGCACAATCTTGGGTGGAGAGAGCTTTGCTTCCAGTTTGGCTATGTAAGTGCATCTCTCACAAGTTGTAGTGTTGGGTGGTAGGAGGAGAGGTTTGTCTGTGTACATGAGGCAATTGCTGCATTGCCCCAGTATGCCTAGATTCACTAGGTGGACAGGAGAAATCACCGGAAGCTGACCCTTGGACATGCCTGTTTTTTTTTTTTTTAAGTACAGGAGCTGTTTTCCCTTATCTTATCAAGGTACTTTGCAATTATAGGCTGTTTAGTGCCTACGATTAGTTTATCCTTATTAACAAGGAGAGTTGAGTGCTTTTATCAGTTTGACTTACTAGTGCTTTCCAGCAGGTATTGGAGCAAGTGCTAGTCACAGGGATGCTTAAAGGTAAAATGAAAAAAAAATGGTTTATCCTAAACACTGCAGTGTGCACTAGATAAGTTAACTATGAAAGTAGGTAACTTAAGTTTTACCTGTCTAAAAAATTCTGTCAGACTCACAAGAGACAGAGCTGTGGTCGCTTTTGAAGTTTTAATATGCAGTTAAAAGCAGAATACAAGTAAAACACAAGGTAAAGAAAACAAATCACAGTATTCAAAATATAAAAAGGCAATAAAGTAATACAAAATATAACATAAAAAGCACACTAACCTTTCCTTCACAGCAAAGTGTAGAAGAGTCTGGTGAGCTTTTCTAGTAAAGCTCTGAAATGTTTTATTTTACCCCTTAAATAGAAGGTATAGTTCCTAGCTCCACCCCCTCAGTTCACAAATGATTAACCTTAAGTGACCTCTTCTGTCTTGTGTACGAGTCCTTAATTGATCAGTTCTAATTTCTGCCTGACTCACAAGAGAGAGCTGTGTCCATTAGAGATGTAGGTGCTATACCAGGAATGAAGTCCTGGTTTCCTATCCAATTGTCCAAGTTGCAGTTGAACTGGGTTAGGGAGAAATTCTGCTTCACATGGATGGAGAGCCTGTTTCATAGATGGGTTAGTCTCTGGGATACATCCTATCTCTCCATCAGGTCCTATTTATATCACAGGCAAGGTTTAAGTCTTTAGAATGGGTAATTCTGGTGCTGTTTGTTTTGTGGATAGGGAAGGAGGTCCATCAGAGTGGGGTCTGACAATGCCCTCTATGCCAGGCATAAATATCCCCTCAAAAGCCTGTTGGAGACAGAATACAGGGACAGGGCCTTGAGGCGGTCTGCATAGGACATTTTGCTTACGCCCTGTATTCTTTTAGAGAGGAACCTCTGTGAATATTTCTATTGTTGGATATGCCTGGTTAGGTACATACCAAAGGGGGGATTGTACTCAGTGATAGGTCTGATTAATGCCGAATACACTGGAACAATGACTTGCTTGGACTTGGATCCCATACCTTTGTTTATAAGTTGCACAACATAAAATTATTTCTTCATCACTGTAGACACGTGATGGTCAAGAGCGCGATTCCTATGTGTGTGTGTCCCTAAGTCCCTGACTACTCATTCAACTCCTAGAGGTGTGTTGTCAATATGATAGTTACCAGGAATGGATGACTTCTGAAAGGATACTCTCATGCATTTCTTGGCACTTGGTTTTAGTCCATGGCTCTGACACCAGTTGTTTGTGTCAGCCTGTCCTGGAGAACATTTGTCATTGTGAGATTCAGTGACAACTCCTAATTTGTAATCATCTGCAAATTTAGTCTGCTAGCAACCACTGACATTGGCCTTGACTTCTGAGAAGTAAATGCCAAAAAGTTGAGGTCCAAGGACTGATCCTTGAGGGACTTCACTTGTGACTGGCCTCTTTGTAGAGGTGGACTCCCCAATTCTAACTTCCTGGGTCCTGTCTGTGAGCCAGTTGGCTATCTACCGGGTGACATATGGGTTTGTACCCAACCTCTTGAGTTTGTCAACAATGCCCAAGTGTGGTATTGTGTCAAATGCCTTGGCCAGGTGTCACGGTAGCCAGTGTGAACAATTTTGCCCTCATTTGTTGCTTTGGTGATATTTCCAAAGATTTCCACTAGGTTGAGTAGGCATGATCTGCCCTTTAAACCAAACTGGGGTTGGGTCCAGTGTCTGGGGGTTTATTGTATCTCTGTTGATCATCTCCATGATTCTTTCCATGGCTTTACATATAGCACTATTGAGACTTATGGGTCTGTAGTTTCCAGGGTCTGTAGATGGCTCACCTTTGTGTAGAGGAGATGACTCTTACCTTTCTCCATTCATGAGGCACAAAACCTGTTTGGAGGCTACAGTTAATTAGTAATTCCAGAGAACCTGATAAGTCACGTTTCATGCTATTTAGAAGGCATCCTGGGATTTTGTGTGTGCCCGTTGATGCAGTGTTGTTGGTCTTAAAGCATTTAGGACCTGTTCCCTAGTGATAGTAGGGGGAGTTATATTTGATGATATTTCCTGAGGGAAGGTTGAGGGGGTGATGGTTAAAGTCGGAGATAAATTTATCAGTCAGGAGGTTTGCTATATCTTTTGGCTCAGTATAGGTGACTCCATTTTCAGTGAGCTCTGTACACAATTGTGTATTGCCTTTGAGGTTGCAGACATAGCTAAAGAATGCTGTGTGGTTGTCCTTTGCCTGGGAGGCCAAACTTACCTCAAATTTGGCTTTGGTAGATGTTTTGCCATCTGAGTTTTAGTTTGATGAGAGTGCTTTTATCCTACTAGGTGCTAAACCTCCTAATTTTTGCCATGATTTTCGTCATCCTGTTTTACAGCCTATTGATTTTGTTTCCAGCAGGGTGGCTTGTTTTTTGAGTTCTGTACTACTTCCTGGTGGGTACAGCTGCCTCTATGCAGTTATTAACATGCTTGTTACAGGGATTCTGTAAACAGTTGTGTGTAGGCAGCAGTGTTCCTATGGTTTATGGGGGCTTGAAATTTTGCCAGGTTGTCACTTAATAGCAGGGAGTTAGCTTTAGAATAGTTCCTGAATATTCCAGCTTTAGCTGGGGGTCCAGGTTTTAATTTTTACTTCAAAGGTGATCATTTTGTAATCTGACCTTACCAAGGAAGGCATTACAGTAAGGGGTGTGCAGCATTCTCCCATATTAGTGAGGACCAGATCCAGTATGGTTGCACCCCTGGTTGTTGTATTGACTGTCTGGTCCAGGGAGTTTGTGTTTACTAAATCCAGCAATCACTTTGCAAGTAAATTTGATGTTGTATAGGATTCCCAGTTAAAAGGGTAATTAGTCACCCACGAATATGGTATCGGGTTGGATGGTTAGTGTTTCTAATAAGTTTAAATACATGGTATGGGTTTCCTGGGCCATGGGGGGGGGGGGCTGTAGCTTGGAAGGAGGGTAGTATTGGGTTTTGCCTATGGTGATTTGAACATGGAGCAGCTCAAGTGCATTGTCCTGTTTGACCAGCCTTGAAGTCTATTTCTCATATAAATAGAGACACCTCCATCTTTAGTCCTTGCCTGTGAAGTAGCTGGCCTAAATGTGTAGAAGGCATTACAACCTTGCACTCCTGTTGTGCTCTCCGTGGCTTTAAACCATGTTTCAGTGACATCACAGATGTCCGCATTCTCTAGGGTAAAGAGAGCTTCTAGGAAGTGGAGTTTTTTCTTTAGACTCCTAGCATTGAGCAGTAATACCTTTAGGTTTTTTTGCTTTTGATTTGCTCTGTCGGTAGCACTTTCATTTTGGCATTGCCTGAAAAAGGCACTATGGGGGAAGACAGTGCTTTAGCTAATATTCGAAAGCCTAGATGGGAGAGATGTAAACCATCTCTGGCAAAGCATCGTAGTCTGTTGACCATCTCTTTCCATCCTGACAAATATTGCACCCCCTTAGAGTGGCACCAGAAACTAAGCCAATTCTTGAAGTCAAACATCTTTTGTTCGTATTGTGGCATCATCCTTGGAGAAAGTAAAATGCTGCTCAGTGCTAGGCTCATACCAGGCTGAGATGCATTCCGAGAGCTCCATGATGTCTCTCTTCATATAGTCTAGGGAGGTACATCTCAGGTGATTTATTCCCACATGGACTATGACTGCGACATATTGGTAATCGTGGTCCACTGACCCGAGTGTGTGCATAATGTGGTGGTTTCTAGCCCCTGATAAGCACCTGACTGTGACTTTCTCTTTACTCATCCTGGTATAAAATAAGTGCCTTTTCATTGTAATATTCATTTGGGGGTGCGCATTTCTGTAAATTTATGCTTTAAGCACTCAGGGTCTTCCCTTGTTTCAGCCGGTACCAGTCTATGGTGGTCTTCCCCCCTCCCCTGCAAACACAGCAGGTGCATACACAAATGAGCGCTCTTTCAATGGCCTCTGAACCAGCTAAATTAAGCAGAGTAAATGCTTTTGAACGTGCATCTTTGTCAAAAAAAGCAGCCTGCATGAAAATATTGTATTCCTGCTCAAACATTCTACAGTTTTCTGCAGTATAGTTATCAAACACAAGTGGTGTGGGTCTAAGAAACCTTTCTGCCTTGCCCACAGATTATAGTAAAACACAATGTAAAATGACCCTTGTAATTATGTCTGAACATTCACATACACCAGGTACTTATAATAATATTCAAATGTGCAATAAGCTCTTTGAAAGACTGTACTCTGCGAAATATGCTTTGAAATAACTGTACTTTGCAAAATATTCTTTGAAACAACTTTGGGAATTAACTGCACTGTAATGATGCACACACTTGCAAATACTTCGCACACTTCGGGTACTTTGAATAGTTGTAGTTAATATGAAAAAGTCCTACATAGTGAAAAAGTATGGTTTTCCCTTTTTTGTGCATTTTGTGATTCTGATATTGTTTCAAACATTTTTGTAATGTCAAATATTTTTATAAATATATTGCAGTTTTTGACATTTCATTTAATAAATTTGTTTTGAGCATTCTGAGTACTTTGTTTTATATTTATAGCAAAAGAAATCATTTAAGCAAGTTTTAGTACCTGGAAATTGTTTCTGACCTGTTTTATGAGTCGTTTGAACAGTAGGGATGATCCACTCCTGTATATTCCTCCAACTTTAACCGGTTGCCTCATGGCTGCAACTCCGGAACCCATTCTGACACCATGTCGCTGCTCTTATGTGCATTAAGACATTGAGGCTTGGGTATTTAAGTAGTTTATTGTATGCAAATACATCAGGTTAATGGCAGGAACATTAATCTTAGGCTGACTACATACTTGCATGCTCACACTCTGGTTGCTCACTCAAAATGGCACTCTAGCTTGCATGTGCTCAGTACTTCATACACGTGGTGACTCACTGGGAAGCTTCTTAAAGGTATATCACACACTCTGATCTACACCTTTGTGCAAAGGGCGGAGTCAGAACTCATCTTCAGCTTCTGGGCTCTTGATCCTCATGTACCCATCAGACCTTTCAAAATAGGGTTGTCTTGTTTCTCAGTAAAGGCACATATTTCAGCCATTTCCATTTGTCTTGGGAACCCTTTCAGCATTTCTTGTTGACAGTAAAAATGTTCTTTAGTGGGTTCTTCTCTTCCTTCCTGCATTTGCAAAATTGTTAATTTATTTTCCCATGCCGACTACTTTTACATGGAGACAAGCTGTCTGCACGTGCAAACCATTAATGTTGAGAGTTCTGACCATTCTTTGTTGCCGAAAATGTAAAGGTACAACAGAAAGTAAAGGTGAAGACACATCAGAGCCTGTACCTAACCAGGCATAGCCAACAAGTTGAACGCCCACAGAGATTCCTCACTGTAAGAATACAGGGCGCAAGTAACCTGCCCTATGCAGACTGCCCCAAGGCCCTATGTATGTATTCTGCCTCCTGTGGGCTGTTGGGAGATCTATGTCTAGCATACAGGCCATTGTTAAGACCCAGCTGTAATGGGTGTCCTGCATATCCACAAAACAAACTGCTCTAGAATTACCCATTCTAAAGACTTAAACCTTTCCTGTGATATAAACAGGACATACGGGAGGGACGGGTATGTATTCCATAGACTACCCCTTCTCTGGAACAGGCTCCCCATCCATGTGAAGCAGAGTTCTTCCCTAACCCAGTTCAAGCCCAACTTAGACAGTTGGATGGGGAACAGGAAATTCATCCCTGGTTTGACACCGAGGTCTCTAATGGACACAGGCAGCCTGTAAATGGTTCATTACCCAGGCCCTTGCTTGTAAATGTTTCCCCATTCCAAGCCCCTCTTAAACTTATCAAGGGTACCACAACTTGTCAGAGATTTACGATGCATGACTAGGCTTAAAAAAAGGCCCTTGTGGTAGTTGGCCTAGATAATACTTAGCGTAGCAGCTGAAAGAATGGCAGAGGTGTTGCCAAAATTGATCTGGATCAAAGTGGTTTTGTGGAGGGGAGGGAATTTTTGACACCATTAATAGAAAAATGATGAGACAGAGGCAGCAGAATGTAAGAAAATACTGCTGTTGGTTGGGATTTTGTGAGTAGAGAAATAGAAGCATTTGCATTTCCTGATAAAATAATAAAGTTAATTAGGAAGATATATGAGGGATCTCGCACAAATTAAAGTGGGAGGGTTCCTCACCCATAAGTTGTTTGAACAGTGGAACCTGGCAAGGGTGTCCATATATAACTGATATGTTAATCAAATAAAGTTGGCTTTATTTGCAGATGATATTTTGTACTTGACAAAGGACATCTCTGGGTTTGTGAACATTTTGATATAGTTTCATATTTTTTTTGTGATGTCAAATGAAAATAAAACAAAGGCTATAGCTGTAAATTATGTACCCACACAAGATTGGTTCAGCAATAGCCATATGGGGACATGTAAGATGAAGTATTTAGGAGTACGGATTAAAAAAATTAAAATGAGAAGATTCCTGTCTGGTAAGTTGTGTTTGAACAGAGGAACAAGTTGGGGTGTCCTTTTCCCCTTTGTTTTGTTTATGTTTAAAACTATTTACAAAGAAAATAAGGGACTCTCAAATTCAGGGATATAATTGGTATGGTTGTAAAGAAAAGTTAGCTTTACTTGTGGATGTTTTTCTGTGACATATTTCTATCAGCCAGTGGAGAAGCTGTGGACAATTAATAGAGCTGAAGGAATTTATCTCTGAGGGGAAGAGGGCAAGAGTCAAATGGGATAAGCTCATCCATCCAGTAGAACAAGGTAGCTTAGGCTTACCTGATTTGAAGGGGTATTTCAGAGCTACACCATTATTGTTTATTACTTATCACAAGCAGAAGGTTATAATTCAAACTGGAAAGGGAAGATGACACCGGGTTTTGGGGGGGGGGGCAGTCCAAGAAATAGAGTGGGATTTTGGATGCCGACCCTTAAGGTTAATTGTACAGAATATATTAACGCTGCCAAGAGTATTCTAAGCCAGCATGGGAATGGAAAATGAATATTTTGCCAGGAGAGGGGATGCCAAGTAGGAGTACAGAAAATAGTTAAGGGGGCTGAAATTTACTATATAAAACTGGCAAAGGAGTAAAGGTATCGGGAGAAAATAACTAGGGAAGGAAAGATGAGGCAAGAAAACGTTTGGGCTGCAGGTTCAAGACTCCCAACCCCAGGTATTTATATCAAAGAGGAAGGGATAGGAGAGTCCTTGGTGAAAGACATGCTCTGGTAGAGTTTTTTTATTCAAATCTAGAACAGAATCTGCTTTTAAAAAAGGGACAGCTAGGAAAGGATGTAAAATATTGCTTGATAGGTGAAGACATCACTCACAGGAGGTTAGAAAAGAGACTGTAAAAACAATTTGCAAAGGAACAATGGAAGGATATATATGGCCTCCAAGTGTTGGAGGCATGATGGAGGAAAAAAAAAGAGATAACTGGTAAAGTTTTTTTGGAGTGTTACTCCTCATTTCTAGGGGCCTAATCAAGAACCTCCACACCCTACACATTCTTCTCACTATGGAAAATATCAACATCTTTGTCGTTATGGAGATATGGTTTAAATGTTCAAAGCACTCCGACAGTGCCAGGCTTCAATGCCTTCCTCACATTTTTAAACCATCATCTGCACAGACAAGGACAAAAGGTAGAGGAGTCTCTATCTATATTGGGAACAAACATTACTCTACATTGGTTAAACAGGGCGATGCCTTGTAGTTTGTCGAGGTGCAAATCACCATAGACAAAGTCCCATACCATATCCTAGCAAGCTGTCTAGAAACCCATAGCTGGTACCTAGACCTACTTGGAAGCACACTCCATTAAATCAAACACCCTACTCGTTGGAGTCTTAACTACCTCTCTCTAGACTGGGAAATATACAGTGCCTCATACTCACCGGCCTGGATTTTATTATCCAGATAACCTTGACAGACTTACAGGATGGCTGTACATTGACTAACAGACTTATTTCAGATCTTCCAGTGTGAAAACTTAAACTGGGAAAAGAACCAGTGAATTTGTTTTTTGTGTAAATTTTAGTAACTGGCTAGTAAGTGCACTGCCTGGATGCCAGCAAAGAAGAAATTGAGAACCTAAAAGAAAATCAATCACAAAAGGTTAGGAGAAAACAACTTCTGTGAAGAATAGCTTGAAGCTGTTCATCAAAAAGCAGTTCAAACTTTCAGCTGTCCTGTAAGACATGACTTTCACTAATCTAGAGAAAAAATAACATGCTCAGAGCTGATCAAAGTAAATGAAATACTGAAGGAGTATATTAAATAATAAAAGGATGGAAAAAGCTTTAAACAGATATTCAGATGAAGTGATAAAAAACGGCCAAAATCAGCAGTTAAAATGAAGAAAGGGCTGGCTGAGTATGAGATTGCTCAAGAAGAGACATTTCAAAAAATGGCACACACAGAGAACAGAGCATGTAGGGAAAACCTGAGATTTTCTGCTCTATCGGAGAAACTGGAGGGAACAAACAATTTTATGTAAGCATGAATAAGCAACTGGACTGGTATTCCACAGCAGGAGCCATTAATTAAAAGGTCACTTCAGTTGTATGCTCCAAACCTGGCCATTAAGAAGCAGCCAAGACCTCTTATAGTTAAGATGTAATCCTACTGGCAGAAATAGTTGATTCTGACAAACCTCTGTCTTAAGGGCAAAGTACTAAAAGTTGGAGGCAGTAGAATGTTTTTTGGAAAATGATTACTTGCTGTACACTAAGTAGAAGCAGAGTAAATTTATTTTGGCAATCAAGTTTGTTCAACAAAAAGTGAGCTATCAAACAGAAGGGGATTCTGCTGCTTAATTGTTCTGATAATAAAACTCGTACATAGACTGTGCAAGTGAAACCTTTTCCAGTGTTCCAAAGTAAATTGCTTGAGAGAGAGAAAAAAGCACAGGGGTTGACTAGAAGAACCAGGACTACATTGAAAATGAACCAGAGACTGAAGCTGGAAGATGGAGATAAACAGGAAGAAAACCAGAAACTCAGAAATGAATGAATAAATATGGTATTAAAAATCATGAGTCACATTTGTGAAATTTGACAGAACAAGAAAACTTGGTTATGTTGGACCTTTTCGACTTTGTTAAACTTCTAGGGGACTCCAAAGCATATGCTCTACTTTTATGCCTTTAATGTTTGGAACAACATTAAGGAGAAGGGGAGCAGGAAGGAAAGAGGGAACTTGTAAGCAAAATAGTTTTTGTTCTTTAGACAATCTTTTTAAAATATGAAATGGTACTGCACATTATATAATTTTTTCTGTTATTTTTGTGGTAATAGTAAACATGTGCCTTTTTTCCTTCTTGTTCTGTTTAAGAAATGTTGGCACTTCAATGTAAAAAGAGAAGAAAGCCTATACAAAGGGCATGATGTAACATTGATGTGATTTTTCTTTTGTATAGTGAAATGACTGGATTAAGGCCATTGGCTTGAATTATCAACATGTTTTAAGTGGAAACAAGTAAATAACATTAAATGTAATGACGTTTTACTTTAGCAAATGTTCACAGTATGATGTAAGCTTGCAGCCAGAGGCAACTGTATGTCTGGTTCTTATGCTTGTATGGAGACTAGCTGATAAGAGGGCAATAAAAACAGAATTGGGAGGGGTTATTAAGGAAGAGTGGATACAGGGAAAGTGGAGTTTAAAATGCGGCAGAAGTAAAAGAAAATGTATGGTCAAGTAGTATCAAGAATTATTTAGAGGGACTGACAAAGGTTGAAGTATTGCAGAATAGGGAGCATCTCACAGAGCAAGAGGCGGCAGAACTGCAGAGTGCTAAACAGAAAATAAGGAATTACCTTGATAATATGCATGAGTTTAGAAGGATTGCTGTTAAGTTTTTTGATACTTGTAGAGCTCAAAAGCTTCTAGCACAACAGCTAAGGCAACGGGAAGTAGAAAGGGTTGTTGCCAAGCTAAGGGAGCTTATAACAAGGAACATAACGAGAAAATGTTCTTCGTTCCCCATTGCTGCAGTCCTTACTATTGGGGTATAGTCCGCGTCCAGTCGGCCCGAATACCAGAGTATAAGGCTGACGTCGGTCAGGGCGCATTAGACTGACGTCAGTACGTCAGGGTACTAATGCGCATGACCGACGTCATATCCTCAGTCTTTTTTGCCGCATGGTCCGATGCAGAAGCAGTTTTGCGAGTGCAGGTTGGCGTTCTGAAATATTTCCGAAACCGGAGTTTCAGACCGAAACAGAGTTGGCTAAGTACCCCGTTGGGGAACATTTTGGTTTTTTCTTGCCTCAGTATTTAACCGGATGTCAGAAAAAGTGAATAACTGTATTTCTTGTGGGAAACAGATACCTCATAGGGATTACCATACCTTGTGTATACCTTGCTTAGGGCCTGAGCACGACGTTGTTGGTTGCCGCTCTTGTGTTAGGTTTAACAAACGCACTATTAAGAGGAGGTTAGACTGTGCCAGGTTAGTGTTTGGGAAGCGTTGCAATTATAAAATGCCGTCGGATGCTCCGGCGCCCGCTTCGTCAAGAAGCGCAAGGACAAAACAGCGAAGCCTAGGGTTGATGAACCGGCAGTCCCGGACGTCGGTTCTTTAGAAGGCTCAGTGGAGCCAGAGGTTTTGCCAGGAGTTTCCATGGAGTCTCAGGCAGAAACTTTACTGTTACAGGATGTGCCTTCTCAGGAGGTAGGCCAGGCTGAGGGAGCTTCTCAGGTAACTGTTCTTCCCTCTCTTCCCAAGGTAGTTAGAGCCTCTCCTTCTGTTGCCAAAACTTCTTTGAGAGGTAGGCCTAGTTCAGCTTCAGTGGGGGCTTCTCCTAGCATTTCGGGTTCTGTACCTAAGAAACATATGCTTAAAATGGCAGAAGATTTGATTACTATGATTAGAGGTTCTATGCCCCCGCCTGATAAGAGGCCTAGGGTGGAACAGGAGTTTGATAGTTTTGAACAGTGTTCAGAGGCTTCAGAGTCTTCTGCGGAAGACTTGCAGGAGTATCCTACTTATTCTGATTCTGATGTGGATGATTCCACTCCTACAGCTTCTCCTCCTGAGGATTTCTCATTTTCAGAGACTCTGCATTCCATGAGGGAGCACTTTAAATGGGAAGGCCAGGATTACTCTGATTCAGGAAAAGGCTTAGGGAATTCTTGTTTTACCCCAGCATAGGCCCTTAGCTATTCCTCCTGTGTTGAATGTGGTGGAAGATGTTTTGCAGAGGCTTTCCTGAACCCTGACTCTTTGCCTCCTGCTCCTGTTAAGCCTGATAGGTATTATAGGGTGCCCGAAGCTCATAAGTATTTGTTTAAGAGTCCTAGGGCGGACCCAGAAACTATTTCTCAAGGGCCTAAAGGTGTTAAGGCTTCTGTGGTTAAAAATCCTGTTCCCACTGATAAAGAGGCAAGGGCTTTGGATAGGTGGGGAAAGAAAGTGTATACTTCTTCCACTCTAGCCATGAGAGCGTTGAATTGTCAGTTTCACATGCTAAAATATCAGAATTATCTCCTTTCACAATTAAAATCTAAGGTGGATGCTTTGGCGGAAGGTATTGAGTGTAAAGAGTTGCTGGATTTGGTTCATGTGTCTGAACAAGTGGGTAAGCATTCTTTGCAATGTGGTTTTGATGCTGTACAGGCCTCCTCGAGGGTGGCTGCTACTAGTTCTGTTCTTCGCAGGCATGCCTGGTTGAAGGATCAGAATTTAGCTGAGCATGATAAGACAAGGATTTTGGATGCTCCTTTACAGTCTGATGTGTTGTTTGGATCGCCTGTGGAAGCAGTTTTAAAGAAAATGGAGGACAAAGCTAAGTCTATGCAAACTGTTAAAGATTTTTTGCAGGTGCAGCCACCGAAGTTTAGTAGAAATTGGCCTGCTAAGGGGTGGACATATCCTGCTTATGATTCCCAGTCTAGGGGTAGGTCTAGACGTGGTAGGGGCAGGGCTCAAGGTTCTTTTAGGCCTAGAACAGGAGTTCACCTGCTCAGACTTCTGGTGAGGGCAGGGGTCAGTCCTTTCGTAAACAGACCCAATGACCTGTCTTTTCAGCTGCCAGTAGATTCTCGTTTGGCAGCTCCTTTGGGAGGAAGACTGTCTCTTTTCAAAGAAAATTGGGATTTAATTACTCAAGACAAATGGGTGTTGGATATCATTCACCACGGTTACAGATTTTATTTCCATACAATGCCCCTTTCAAAGGCATGCCAGGCGTTCCTCCTCCACAAAGAAAGGAGGCTCACAAGCAAGTTTCTCAGTTACTCCAGATGGGGCCATTCAGCCAGTCCCTGTATCAGAAAGGGGCCTAGGATTTTATTCTCGCCTGTTCCTAGTACCAAAGAAGGGGAACACGTGGAGACCAATTTTGGATTTATCTCTCCTCAACACTTTTCTGGACATTCCCAAGTTCAAGATGTTGACGTTACAACAGCTTTTACCTCTGCTGGGCAAAGATCACTGGATGGTAACTTTAGATCTCAAGGAAGCTTACCTTCATGTGCCTATAAGGCTAAGTTGCAGGAAGTATCTGCGGTTTCGAGCTGGAAATTCTCATTATCAGTTCTCTGCATTGCCCTTTGGCTTATCTACTGCGCCCAGAGTATTCACAAAGGTTCTGGCTCCAGTGATAGCTTACTTCAGGCTTCAAGGAATTCAAATCTATCCTTACTTGGGCGACTGCCTGATTCTGGCTCAAGAAAAGGAAGACCTTCTACAGCATCTGGAATATGTTATAGCAGTGCTAAGATGCCTAGGGTATTCTGTGAGCGAAATAAAGTCCAGTCTAGTACCCTCTCAAGACATGTGCTTTCTGGGTGTGAGACTGAATACAGCAGCCCAGATGGCCTTTTAACCCCGGACAAACAAAAGAGTCTGTCACTTTACTTCCATCAACTATCTCATCAGTCCATGCTGACTGCAAGGACAGTCCTTCAAGCATTAGGGTTCATGGCATCTTGTATTCTGGTGCTTCCCAATGCCAAACTGCATATGAGGAAGCTACAATGGTATCTCAAAATGTATGGACACAGCACTGCCAGGATTTGGACACTGTCATTCAAATAATACCTTGCCTTCAAAAGAATTTTTGTGGTGGGCTCAGGAATGTCACCTAAACAAGGGACTCTCTGTGACCCGGCCAGAGGCGAGTCAGATTTTAACGACAGATGCCTCGGACATTGCTTGGGAGCTCATCTAAATGGAAAGTGGATACAAGACAAGTGGCCTGCCAGACTACAGCATCTACATATCAACATGAAGGAGATGTTAGCAGTCCAGTTTGCATTAATGGCTTTCAAGGAGTTACTTCTTCCAGGGCAGGTGTTGATTCTAACAGACAACACAACTGTCATGTGGTACATCAACAAGCAAGGGGAACACATTCTTATCCTCTATGCAGGCAAGCAATGATTTTATGGGAGACTGCGCTAAGCTTGCAACTAACTCTTCAGGCAAGGTTTCTGCCGGAGCACAGAACTCCTTAGCAGATGTGTTAAGCAGACAAATCATGGATCCCCACGGTGGAAACTGGATCTTCATGTATTTCAAAAATTGACAGTGTCATGGGGAACTCCAGACATAGATCTGTTCGCTTCTCCACTAAACCACCAGCTGCCACAGTATTGCACAAAGGGGTTTCATCACACAGCTTGGAAAGTGGATGCTCTGTCTTTCAGTTGGAAAAACCTTCATGTGTATGCCTTTCCTCCTCTGCCTCTTCTTCCAAAGGTACTATTAAAGGTCAGACAAGACAGGCCAAGGATGATTTTGATAGCTCCAGATTGGCCTCGGCAACACTGGTACCCACTACTACGGAGTCTGGTAAAGAAGCCTCCATGGCCTTTACCTCTGATTCCTCATCTGTTATCTCAGAAGGATGGTCATCTGCTCAATGTCAAGCTTCACTCTCTTCATCTAACAGCCTGGCATATTCTGTGTTGAAACGCAGCAGGTCTCAACTTCCTCAACAAGTTTTAAATGTGATTATGGAAGCTAGAAGACCTAGTACAAGGAAAGTGTACGCAGAAAAATGGAAGAGATTTTTATTTTGGAGTACAGCAAAGAATTTGCAGGTTTCTGAGCCTAATTTGAGTGTGGCTCTTCAATATCTTACTGAGTTATTGGACAAAGGTTTGTCCTTCTCTTCCATTAAGATTCATGCTGCAGCAATTTCAGCTCACTATGATTGTGACCCACCATTGTTTTCGCATCCTTTGTTCAAGCAGTTTCTTAGAGGGGCAAAGAATATAAGACCCCCACGTAGAGCTCCTACTCCTGCTTGGGATCTCAATTTTGTGTTGGAAAAACTTACTCTACAACCTTTTGAGCCTGCGGCTACTGCTGAATTGAAATACTTGTCATGGAAGACTGCTTTTCTGTTGGCTATTACTTCTGCAAGAAGGGTGTCTGAGTTGCAGGCCCTTATGGCAGTAGAGCCATTTTTGATTTTCCATAAGGATAGGGTATCATTACGTACTAATCCTTCCTTTATGCCTAAGGTGGTTTCTAGTGTGGCTTTAAACCAAACTATTCATTTGCCTACTTTTTATGCAGACCCCCAAAATAAAGGGGAAAAGATTTTGCACACTTTAGATGTACACAGGCAATTGCGTTATTATTTAAGCAGGACTAAGGATTTCAGACAGTCTCAGCAGTTGTTTGTTTCTTTTGCTTTGAGTTCACAGGGCAAGCCTGTGTCAAAACAAACTATTTCTAGGTGGATTGGCTTTTGCATTGCATTTTGTTATTCCCATCATGGCAAGGAGATTCCAGCTGGGATTAGGCCTCATTCCACTAGGGCTACTGCCACTTCAACAGCATTTCTAAGGGGTGGCAACTAAGGATATTTTGGAAGCGGC
Source organism: Protopterus annectens (assembly GCF_019279795.1). Lineage (NCBI taxonomy): Eukaryota > Metazoa > Chordata > Ceratodontiformes > Protopteridae > Protopterus > Protopterus annectens. The sequence continues at coordinate 1,716,365,629 of NC_056729.1, read as the reverse complement.
TACTTGGAGTTCAGTGCATACTTTCTCTAAGCATTATCACCTTCCTATCTACTCTAAGTCTAGGGCTGGTTTTGCCACAGCTGTTTTGCAAGGCATGTTGTCAGCTCCTGCTTCTTTATGATTTGCCAGCCTCCCTTACCTCTGCTTTGGGATTCTACCCAATAGTAAGGACTGCAGCAATGGGGAACGAAGAACATAGTACAGTTTTGTACCTACCATAAATGTAGATGTTCGAGGATCCCCATTGCTGCAGTCCAATTACCCTCCCTCCTTCCCTCTGTGTTTAGGGGTGGTTGTGTAGGTGAGGTTACATGCTTATATTTTTGTATATATTCTTGTATATATTGTACATATTTTTGGTGCAGGTATTTTGGGCCTTGTCTTTTTAGGGTCTTCTGACATCTGGGGCAAGAAAAGACTGAGGATATGACGTCGGTCATGCGCATTAGTACCCTGACGTACTGACGTCAGTCTAATACGCCCTGACCGACGTCAGCCTTATACTCTGGTATTCGGGCCGACTGGACGCGGACTATACCCCAATAGTAAGGACTGCAGCAATGGGGATCCTCGAACATCTACATTTATGGTAGGTACAAAACTGTACTTTTTGTAGAGTTATTAGAAATATTTAGGAAATTTTATGAAAATCTGCCTAAAGCAGAGAAATGTGGAAAACAAGCAAAAGTACAAATGGAAATGTTTATGGAAGGATTAAATGTGTTCGAAAGAGTAAGCTGGGATTTTGAGTAGGGCAGTGGAAGCATTTGCATTTCCCTGACAAAATAATGAGGAATTGGAGGTGAAAATTAGTGTGTTTTTCAGGGGTGGGGAGGGGATTCTTGTCTGATTAAGTTGTAGTTGAAGAGAGGAACCAGGCTGGTGTGTCCTCCCTCCCCTTTGTTTGCATTATATTTAGAACCACTGGCAAAGAAAATAAGACTCAGAAATTCAAGTATATAACTGATATGATCAAGAAAAGTGGTCTTTATTTGCAGAATGATACTATTTTGTACCTGATAGAAACTGAAAGTCATTTCAGTGCTGTGGTACTTTGCGAGACAGTTTCAAGTCTTTTCGGGATATAAATTAATGAAGGTAGAACAAAGGCAATAGCTGTAAATTAGATACCCACACACATTGTTTCAGCAATACCCATATTTATGCAGGCATGATAAAATTAAGTACTTGAGTATGGATTAAAAAGGATTCTGTTATGGCAGCTAAGGATATGTGGGAAGAGAATAAACAAAGGTAATACAGAAACTGAGAAATTGGAAGCTCTGTTTTATGTATGGGAAGATACAAGCAGTGAAAATACTTTTAGCCCCTTTAATTTTTGCACAGGTCAAGCATATTTTATACACCAGAGGAGAAGTGGATGGCAATTAGAGTTGAAGGATTTCATTTGGGAGGGGAATAGGGCAAGAGTCAAGTGGGATAAGTGGATCTTCCACTAGAACAAGGTGGTTTGGAATTACCTCATTTGAATGGGTATTTCAAAACAACTGGGGTTCTGCAAGGTTCTGACCATGGCCCCTTACTTTTCAATATATTCGTCAACAACTTTTACCACTGCATCTCCAATTCTTCACTAATCCAGAATGCAGATGAGTCAATCATCTGCTCAGCTGACAGCCCCTTCCAACCCAGTCAGCTTTCTCAAATACTGAAACCTGGATGCAAATCAACCAACCTAGCCCTTAATGCCAATAAAACCAAATTAATTTTTTTCCCCATCTAAACACTTCCCCATTGATAAAAACTCTGTCAAGATCATAAGCCAGAATACCCCCCCCCCATTGAAATTGTCCCTCACACCAAGCTGTTCTGCGTCATTATTGACTAACACCTAAAATTCGATATCCACATCCAAACTAACATCAAAAAAACTACCAAAAATTAGGACTACTATATAGACATAACCATTATCTCACCCCCTCCACCAGAAAGACCCTTGCCTCCACATACATTCTCCCCTCCCTAATGTATGGCGGTCCTCTGTTCTAGAATCTTCATCTCTGCCTTCAAACTAAATTAGAAGCCTTTTAAAATAAAATCTGCAAATTTGCCACCAACTCTAGGAGCTCATCCCATCACTGCATCTCCCTCCACTCACTGCAATGGCTCGAGCTTCCCAACTATCTGTACCTCCTTAAACTCACCACTGTCCAAAAGCTCATATTTAACCCATTTTCCTGTTCCCTCTCACTCTACCTCCTTAACCCCCTGTATTCCTAATCGCTCACTTAGGTCAGAAAATCAGAACCTATACAAAATCTGCAAACCTTTATGGCCACCTGGACACACACTGCTTTCCTGCTCCTTAGCTGAACTATGGAACTCTCTTCCTCCCTCCCTTAGAAATGCTCATAATAACTCCAACTTTAAATCCCTCCTCCATTCCTACCTATCTTCAAAGTGGGAATGCCCTTGCTCCATCCCAATATAGGACCCTTCTATATCAAAATGCACCTTCTAACTCTGTGCATCATCTCTGCAGTCACATCATTTGCCCTCCTATTCCTCCTTAACCCTCCAGGTTTTGTTAATAGTTTATTTCCAACACTTTCTCGTCCTCAATTGTAATTCACTTTTAATGACCCTTAGATTGTACTGTTGCTAGATTTTTACTACTATTATTGTGGAATGTAAAATTTCAATTGAAATTCACTTGTAATGACTCTTAGACTGTACAGGTGCTAGATTTTATCATTATAAAATGTAGAATTTTTTTTACAGAGATAACTCAGTGCATGTAGCTGTAAGTGAACTGTTAAAACCACATTAGTCTTGTCCAGCATCCTAACCAGTGTACACGATAGCCTGCCGCAGCCCCCTGATTCCATCGTATTCCCTGACTGCTCCTACTAACCCTGTAATTAAATAAATTACAAACGTTCTGAAGAATCTTAAGCTGTTGTGTATCACTTTCCGTCTTCGCCACTAGGTGGCATTCATTATTCACCCTAAAATGTCCTGCTAAACCCATTCACTAGATCCTTGCAGGCTTACCTGATTTGAATTTCTCCCTGCCCCTCAACTGAGTAGTCCACCTTAATAATTCTCACTGTCTCTAGGTTTACTTAGTAAAACTACCAATGTTCTTGATCATACTTTTATTACAGAAATCACAAATATAAAACCCACTCCTTGGGTTTACCTTTAGTTTAAGTCCTGCTTACTGATCGTTTTTCCTGGCCCACCTCGCCTCTCAGCTCTTCCCGCTCCGTTTGCCCTGCTGGCTCACTCTGCTACCCTACCCCCAATTCCCACCCACCCCCATTGTCATTAAACTTATACCTAACCTGACCCTGCCCACTGCAATCAAAACCTCCCATTGGCCCACCCATCCCCACTCCTACAGCTTCCACACCCCTACTCTCTCTCTTATCTCATCTATACCACCCTAACGCAATACCTCTACACTCTAAAGTCTTTATCCTTACTATCTCCCTGCAGCTCTTATCTGTTTTTCCACCTAACATCCAATCATACCACTCATATACCTTTCAAACCAACACAACATCCACACATTTTCAGTCTCTCCCAAGCTATTCCACAATAGGCTGTACATTATATACCCCAGACATAATTCTACATGCTAGAGTAAAAGTCCTTCCACTACATAAACACCAATACACTCCCTCCAAACTAAACTACTATCACAAAACCAAAAAACTACTACTCTTTACAAACCAGACCACCCATTCTAACTTAATAAAATGTGGTGACATACACCCAAACCCAGGCCCGCCCACAATCTGCTCTTCACAACCAACCCCACTCTATAAAGTCCCTACATTTTACTACCATCAGTCTACAAAGCATCAAAAACAAAATCCCCCATTTCATTGCATGGTTACATCAAAACAAACCTGACTTCACTCCCATAACTGAGACCTGGCATAAATCACGTAGCAGCACTAAATTCTTACCCCCCCCCCAACTATACATGCCATAGATACGACAGGCCACATAGCAAAGGTGGAGGTATCTCTCTAATATACCCAAGTACCTACACCATAGTTCCTTTTAATAAAAGTATTCCACAGTTATCCACAGCAGAATTTAGTGTCCTTCCTAAAGCTAAATAACTTAAAAACCCTCAGTATTATAGTCTTGTACATTTCCCCCAGCTAATAGTATTCCAATACTAGAAGACATCCTTGCCTGGTCATGCAAAAATATCCAAAATGAAATGATCATCCTAGGGGATGTTAACATTAATTGGTTAAATATCACTAACAATAACCCCCAAACTAACATCAACTTATTTAAGTACACCCAGCTTATCACTGATATTACCAGACCCAATAGTAAAAAGAACCAAGGCTCAGTCTTAGATTGGATCCTGGTATCTGACCCCAAAAGGATCTCCTCTTCTGGAACTTTATCAAATAGCATTAGTGACCACCTACCAGCCTTTGCTATATGTAAAACTGCCTCAGCTACAAATAACCACCAACTAAAACAAACCAGAGACCTGTCCCACTTCTCACCAGAAACCCTAAATGAAATTTTACGGCATACTAACTGGGCACCATTAAAAATCATTCCCCTCAGTGAGGCAGTAGAATCTTTCAACTCAACATTTCTCAAAATCCTAGACAGTGTAGCCACTCCACGACTAAAAATTCAAATCTAATCATGCCATATGGCTTACCCAATCCACCAAGCAAATCATGTCTACTAGAGACAAGGCGTGGAAAGCCTAGCAAAAGTATAATAACCCAGCTGACCTTGCAGTATATAAACAGCTACATAATCAGGCCAAAAAAACGGTCACGAAAAACAAAAAAAGAATATTTCCATAGACTTCTGGACCAGCACAAACTTAACCCTCAAAAATTCTGGGGAGCAATCAATTCCCTAAACCACCCCAGCTCTAACACCAGTCCTTGCCCACACCCTGATAAAACACCCTCTGATATAGCCTTTCTCTTTAACTCATCCTTCATTGAAACCATAGCTAAGCTGACCACCACCTTCCTCTTACTAAGTCTAGCTCACCAAACCAACTATCCTCAGATTCTTAATTTTTCTTTCTCTCCTGTTCCCAAATGCACCATAATGAAAATACTCCTAAAACTAAAACCTTGCACCAATGCTTCTGATAACCTACCTTCTGAATTCTAAAAATATCCGCAAGCTCCATCGCCTACCCCATTAGTATACTTAATAGATCCATTCAAGAATCCCATGTCCCAAATATCTGGAAGAAAGCATGCATTCTTCTTCTCCATAAAGGCGGCAAAAACTCAAGACATCTCCAACTTCCGTCTCATCGCGCTCCTCACTCCCATTGCTAAAATATTAGAAAAATGTGTGCATACTCAACTTCTTAACCACTTGGTTAATAACCTACTTCTCTCCCCAACCCAACATGGCTTTAGGCCAGCCCATAGCACAAACACAGCTCTTATTTCCTTTTTGTGTACTGTAAATTGTGCACGTGATACCAATCAAATCGTCTCTACTCTTTTTCTTGACCTTTCAAAAGCGTTCAACACCATATTCTCACCCCCTTCTGCTGACTAAACTCAATGACCTAGGTGTCTCCCCTCCAACCCTAAATTGGTTCTCAAACTCTCTCTCTCTGAGAGATAATCTGCAAAGTGGCAGCAATCCTGTTTTCCCTTCCTCAACATCACTACAGGTGTACCCCAAGGTTCCAAACTGGGCCCCCTGTTCAACATATTTATAAGTGACTTCCATAACTCCCTCACTCATGGCACCGTGATCCAGTATGCAGACAACTCTACAATCATCTGCACTGCTAAAACCCCTTCTAAGCTTCAACTGCTAACACAACAAGCCTTTACATCCACTGAAAACTGGATGTCAACCACCCACCTTGCCCTCAACCCAAACAAGACAAAACTTATCTATTCACTCCCAAAAAGACAACCCCCCTAAATAGGACAGAATTCTCTATCTGCTCCCTGAGTAATACCACCATCGAAACCTTCTCTAGCACCAAACTGTTAGGAATCACCATTGACGAAAACCTAACATTTGACCTCCATATTCTCAACAATATCAAAAAAACACATCAGAAACTGGGCACCCTCTACAGGCACAACTGTAACCATAGTGCAAAAAAGGCTCTAGCCTCAGCCTTCCTACTTCCATCCCTGCTATATGGTGCCCCTGTCCTTACAAATATGCACTCATCCCTCAAAACCAAGCTAGATACATGTTGCAGTAAAGTTGCCAAAGTCGCAGCAAATGCCAGATCCTCTACACACCACTGCTCCTCTTTACAACAACTAAACTGGCTAGAACTACCACTCTAAACTACCTTCACTTAAATACTGCACATAAACTAATGTATAACCCTACATCATGCCTATCTTTCTCCTCCCTGCTGACATTGGAACAGCCAAATTAGACCCCTTAGATCAGAAAATAGTCAACAAACCCCAACTCCCAACCGGTCAGATACTCTATTCCTTTACTGTTTCCAAACTCTGGGAACTCCCCTCTCATCCATAATAACCTCCAACAGTAAACCTGCCCTATTTAAAAGGTCCCTTAGACAATACCTCTCCTCTTGCTGGCTATGCACATGCCAAAAGTAACGCTCTCTAAACCCCATCTCCCCTATTCTACCCCTCTACTTTTTTCCCCAACTCTATTCCCATCCTCCTCCTCCTTGCCAACCAGCAATTTAACCATCCCAGCTGTGCCTACCCCTGCTACCTACCCAAACTTGATACTAACCCTCTCTCTATACCCACCTTACTACCACTCCTGACCCTTTCATCCCCATCTTTTTTGCACTCCTGTTCTATTCTTCAATCCATTGCACAGCTACTTATTGTTAATAGTGTTAACTTTTATATGCACATTATATTGTGTTACCTTAAAATCCATGCCTACTATTGCTACTGTATAGTCTTCTAGTCATTCATGTAACTGAAACTGTATTTTTGTACAAACTATAAAGTATAGCCTTCTAGCCATTTATGTAACTGAAATTTTATTTTCTGTACAATTTGTTTGTGGAGTTTTTCTCCCTGGGCCTCCACTAAAAATGGGCTCTCCAAGGCCCAGTGGACTTCCCCCGGTAAACAAATGCAATAAATAAATATTTTTTTTTACTGTAGAATATTGCATAAAGCTGTATGACTTCTTTTCCTTGTATGTGCATATGCTGATGTGTTTGTCATTGTTAATGGAGTTTTTCTCACTGGGCTTCCACTGAAAATGGGCTCTCTTTGTGCTCAGTGGATTTCCCCGGTCATCAAACTGAAATACATAACCTACACAGTTAAGGTTCCTATACATAGCACAAGTAGAAGGCTGTAATTGAAACTGGAAAGGGATGATGAAACTGGAGGAAGGTCAAGAAGTAAGGAGAGACTGGGATTTTGGATGCAGCTCCTTAAGGAAAATAATAACCACACTGGATTTTAAATTTATAAAGCAGCATAAGGGATTCTAAAAACTAATGCAAATACGGGAATGGCTAAAGTTTCTGCCAATAGGGATGACTGCAATTAGGGGTACAGAGAATACGCAGGATGGGGGCGAGTTTAATTTACTGCAAAAAATGGCAAAGGAACCAAGGCATGGGGAGCAAATGGAGAAGGAAAGATAATAGAATGGGAAGAGACCAAGATTTCATTTGGACTGCAGGCTAGCAATTGCCTTCCCTGTAGGCAAAGAAAAAGGAATAAGGGGTATCCTAAGGGAAAGACCAGCACTGGTAGAATTTTTTTAGTAGACTCTATAACAGAAGCTGCTGTTAAAAGTGGATAATTAGTAGGGCATATAAAATATTGCAGGATAACTATAGGAATCAATCAGAGGAGGTTAGAAAGGATTGGTAAGAGATTTGATTTGTTCAGAAAGAAACAATGGGCAGATATATGTATGGCTCCCAAATGTGCAACAAAGTCTAGAAGATTTAGGATCTTTGCTTTTGAAGTATTTGCATTGGTATTTTTATACCCCAAGGAAGCCTTTTCCTCAGGAGGATTGCAAATGTTGGATGTGTAATGGGGAAGAAAGAGGTAGTTGGGGAAAAATGTTTTCTGGGAGTGTAATGAGCTGGCAGACTACTCTGTCAAAAATACTATGAGCAATTTGATGCAACTATAGAAAAGTTTTTTTGAGCTGTAATACAGAATATCAATTGGTTCATAGATACGTACTAGGCTATCGGCCCTAGGGCCCATATAAGCCTAGCCAAAAGAGGTTCCCTGGCTTTTGCCACCCAAGAAAATTATTTTCCTGTGCCCCTGTTGAGCAGAGCCACAGAAGTGATTCCTGTGGTGAATTTCCCGTTTCCCATCCAATTGTCAAGATTTCTCTTGGAGGGTTAATAAGGAGCTTTGTTTGACATGAATGGGTAATCTGTTGTAGAGCATGGGAAGTCTCTGCGACAGGAATCTATTCCTCCAGCATGTTCTGTTTATTGTGATGACAAGGTTTAGGTCCCTGGAGTGTGTGGCCCGGAGAGATTGGGATTGCTTTAAAGTGTAGCATGTCCAATAGATCTGGGTTTGACATGGCTTTGTATGTTAGGTAGAGGTCGCCTCTGACTAGGTGATGTGACGGAGTAGAGCTGGAGTTTTTTGAGACTGTCTGCATATGGCATCTGTTTGAGGCCAGTAATCTTCTTAGTGAGGTATTTCTGTGGCCTTTCTAATTCTTGTAGATGTCTTGCGAGGTAAATGCCAAATGGGGTGTTGTACTCTATAATGGGTCTGATGAGGGATGAGTAGAGAGGAACGATGACCTCTCTCTTTCTGGAGAACCCCTTTGTGATGGTGTGCCACGTAGAATGATTTCCTGACAACTGTGTCAATGTGATTATCAAAGGAGAGACTACTGTCCACCTGTGTCCCAAGGTCTCTTATCACACTTTCGGTGTTTAGTAGGCTACCACCTATGTCGTGGTTCATGGGTACAGTGTTTTTCCCAAAGGGGGTGACAGTGCACTTTTTGGCATTGAGCTTTAGGCCACGACTTTGACACCAAGCATCAGCCTCAGTGAGGCCTCTTTGTAGAATGTCCACATCCTTAGCCGAATATATTATGGCTCCTAGTTTGCAGTCGTCTGCGAACTTTGTTAACCAGAGACCAGCTGTATTAGCCTGGACATCTGAGAAGTAGATACCGAACAGGACAGGACCCAGGACTGAACCCTGTGGTACTCCGCTTATCACTGGTCTGAAATTGGATTTGGAGTCGGCTGCTTTTACTGTGTGGGTTCTGTCAGTGAGCCAGTTGGCCACCCATCTTGTGACGTAGGGATTTATGCCCTGTCCAGTGAGTTTATCTATAATACCAGACTTGGGGGATGGTGTCGGAAGCCTTGGCAAGGACAAGATAGGCTGTGTGCACCACCTTACCCTCGTCTACAGCTCTGGTGACTGCTTCAAAGAAGTCAGTCAGCTTTAGGAGGCATGATCTACCTTTTACAAACCCAAACTGAGTGGGGTCCAGAGTTTGGAGATTACCTATGTCTTTGTTTATAAGCTCCAGTATGATGCGTTCCATGGCCTTGCAGACCAGGCTCGTCAGGCTAATGGGGCTGTAGTTCCCGAGGCCTGTGGTGGCACCCTCTTTGTAGAGTGAGATAACCGCCGCTGTGCACCATTCCATAGGCACAAAGCCTGAAGTTAGGCTATGATTGAACATGGTACTTATGTGGGGTGCCAGTTTGTTCTGACGTTCGTACAGAACGCAGGTTGTGATGTTTTCTGATCCCATGGATGCTGTGTTCTTGGCTTTGGAGAGTGTGGTCTTGTGCATCCGTGGTTACAGGGGTTTTGCAATTTTCCAGTATGGAGATGGGCCCTTGGGGGGGGGGGGGTAAAGTTTGCACTGAACTTGTCTGCCAGGATGTTGGCAATATCAGTTGGTTCAGTAAATCTAGTGCCATTGTGCTGTAGCTCAGAGTAGATCTGAGTGTTGCCATTGAGATTCTTGACATAGCTGTAGAATGCTTTGTGGTTGTCTTTAGAATCCATGGTGATTTTCATAATTAGCTTCGGAAGATTTTATGAGGGATCTCAGCTTCTTACTGAGGCTGATTAGGGAGTTCCTGCAATCATGGGATTTTACTCTTTTTCCAACCGTTTCTTCCTTCTGTTGTAGAGTTTGTTTATGGCAGGGGACCACCAGATTGGCTTCCTTTTTTTGGAGGGATAGCGTCTTGGTTCTGTTGCAGATGGCATGGTCCATGCACTCATGCATGTGGTTATACCGTGCATTTGTATATGATTCAGCAGCGGTGCATCTATTTTCCGTCCGTGTCATGAAGTTAGCCACTTCTGTCTTAAGAAGCATGAAGTTGGCGTTTGAGAAGATTTTTACGATGGTTTCCTTAATGGGGGGTGAGAGCAGGATATGGATGTCTGGGGTGTTCAGCTTGTGGTCGGATCTGACCACCGATTAGTTTGACCTCTGGTGTGGAGCATGTGTTACCCATATTGGTAATGACCAGGTCCAGGATGTTGGTGGTGTGGGTAAGCTGATCCTGGGCGTTGGAATTGATGAATTCCAGAAAACGTTGAGCAAATGAGTTAGTACATGAGTAGTTTTCCCAGTTGATGGTGGGGTAGTTGAAATCTCCCAATATTAGGGTATTGGGCTGTACCTTAATATTATCCAGTATATCAAGAAACATGGAGTGGGCTTCCTGGGGCATGGTGGGGGATCTGTAACAAGCTGCAGTCTGATTTGCAGTCTTGCCCACTGTTAATTATACTTGGATGATTTCAGATGCATTATGTTCATAGGTAGGTACTAGGCTATCGGCCCAAGGGCCTAAGCAAGCCTAGCCAACAAGGTTCCCTGGCTTACGCCACCCAGGCAAGTTAATTTCCTGTGCCCCTGTCGAACAGAGCCACAGAAGTGATCCCTGGATTGTATTTCCTATTTCTCATCCACTCATCAAGATTTTTCTTGAATAGTGCTACTGAGGAGCTTTGCTTGGCATAGATGGGTAGCTTGTTCCAGAGTATAGGAAGTCTCTAGGACAGGAATTTATCCCTCCAGCATGTCATGTCTGTTGTGGTGAACAAGGTTTAGGTCCCTAGAGCATGTAGCTTGGAGGGATTGAGATTTCTTTAGGTGTAGCCTGTCCAACAGCTCTGGGTTTAACATAGCTTTATATGTTAGGCAGAGATGATCTCGGAGTAGGCGATATGCTGCAGAGTAAAGCTGGAGTTTTTTGAGACGGTGAGTGTAGGGCATCTGTTTGAAGCCAGTAATCCTCTTTGTGAGGTACTTCTATGGGTTTTCCAGCTGCTGGAGATGTCTTGTGAGGTACATTCCAAAAGGGGTGTTGTACTCTATAATGGGTCTAATGAGTGCCGAGTAGAGGGGAACAGTGACCTCTTTTCCTGGATGAGAACCCTTTTTTGATGAGGTGTGCCACATAGAAGGATTTCCTGACTACTGTGGCGATGTGATTATCAAAGGAGAGACTACTGTCCACCTGGGTCCCAAGGTCTCATCACACAGTTAGCATTAAGTAGACTGCTGTTTATGTGGTGGTTCATGGGTACAACGTTTTTACCAAAGGGGATGACAATGCAATTTTTGGTATTGAGCTTGAGGCCATGCCTCTGACACCAGGCATCTGTTTCAGTGAGGCCCTTCTGTAGGAGGTCCACATCATTTGGGGACTTGACTATGGCACCTAGTTTGCAGTCATCTGTGAACTTCGTTAGCCAGAGGCCTTCTGTGTTGGCCTGTACTTCAGAGGAGTAGATCTCAAGCAGGAGAGGTCCCAGGACTGAACCCTGTGGTACTCCAATTGTCACTGGTTTAAAGTCAGATTTGGAGTTCTGTCATTGATCCAGTTGGCAACCCATCTTGTGACTTAGGGATTTAAACCTAGTTTAGTGAGTTTAGCTATAATTCCAGAATGGGGGATGGTGTCAAAAGCCTTGGCGAGGTCAAGATAGGCTGTGTGAACCACCTTACCTTCGTCTACGGCTTTGGTGACGGCCTCAAAGAAGTTGGTCAGGTTCAAAAGGCATGATCTGCCTTTCACAAACCCGAGCTGGGTGGGGTCAAGTGTTTGGAGGTTACCAATGTCTTTGTTTACTAGTTCCATGGTGATACATTCCATGGTGATAACGTTCCATATCCTTGCAGATTAGGCTCGTCGGGCTAATAGGGCGATAGTTTCCAGGATCAGTGGTGGCTCCCCCTTTGTGTAGTGGGATAACGGTTGCTGTGCGCCATTCAGTGGGCACAAAGCCGTACATGAGACTATGATTGAAAATGGTGCTTAGGTGGGGAGCCAGTTCATTCTGAAGTTCATGAAAAACGCAGCCTGGGATGTTGTTTTGTCCCATGGATGCTGTGTTTTTGGTTTTAGAGTGTGCAGCTTTTATCGGCATAGATGTGATTACAGGGACTCCGCATTCTTCCTGTATAGGTATGGGCCTTTTAGGGGGTGAGAGGGGGATAAAGTTAGCACTGAACCTATCTGCCAGGATGTTGGCAATATCAGTTGGTTCTGTAATTTTCGTGCCGTTGTGCTGTAACTCAGAGCAGATCTGGGTGTTGCCATTGAGGTTGTTGACATAGCTATAGAATGCTTTGTGGTTGCCCTTAGAATCAGTGGCAATTTTGTTTTCGTAGCTTGCTTTGGAGGATCTTATAAGGGATCTCAGCTTGTTACTGAGGCTGACCTGGGAGCTCCTCCACTCATGGGATTTTACTCTTTTGCAACAGTTTCTTCCTTCTGTTGTAGAGTTTGTTTATGGCAGGGGACCACCAAATTGGCTTCCTTTTTTTTGGAGGATAGCGTTTTGGTTTTGTTTGGGATAGCACAATTCATGCACTCATGTAAGTGCTTATAGAGCACATTTGTGTAGGATTCAGCAGTCAAAAGTGTATTGTCCATCTGCATGGGAGTCATGAAGTTCAACACTTCTGTTTTAAGAAGCATGAAGTTGGCTTTGGAGAAATTTTTTACTGTGGTTTCCTTAATGGTGGGTGGGGGCAGGATGCGGATATCTAGGGTGATTAGCTTATGGTCGGATCTGACCAAAAGAGCTGACTTCAGGTGTGGAACACCGGTCACTCATGTTGGTAACGACTAGGTCTAGGATATTATTGCCCTTGTTGGGGGTGTGGATAAGTTGATCCAGGGCATTGGAATTTATGAATTCCAGAAAGCGTTGAGTAAAGGAATTGGTACATGAGTAGTTTTCCCAGTTAATGGTGGAGTAGTTGAAATCTCCCATTATTAGGGTGTTTGGTTGAACCCTAATATTGAGCAAGTATCTTGGAGGTGTGGATATCCTTAATGAATATGGACATGCCTCCTCCTTTAGTGTTTTGGTTCAGGTTAGGTGGCTGAAAGTTGTGGTAAGAATTGTAGCCTGGTAATGCAGGGTTGCTCTCTGGAGCCTTAAACCAGGTCTCTGTCACTGCACAGATGTCTGTTCTCCATTTTAAGGAGTGCCTCGAGTGAGTGTATTTTGAGGTTTAGACTTCTAGCATTGAGCAGCATTACCCTTCAGTTTTGCTTGGTTGTATAGACATTGAGGTTTCGCTGAATTTAATTCTGGTGGCTGACCAAAAAAATGCTAGAAAATGGAAATCAAAGTTTAAACCAACCATACTAGAAGTAGTGAATATAGTAATATGTAAAAGAACTGGAAGTGAGATCTTTAGAAAAGGGTAGGTGCAAATTACACAAAAGAAAATGGGTATTTTGGGAACAGTACACGGCTAATAATGTTTTGGAGGAGGAATGAGGCTTGAGGGAACGCAGGAACTGAATGAACTCTAATGTGTGACTAACAACGACTGTACAGAAGGTAAGTGAATGCAGCTGAAAATGTAACATGGTTTGTTTTCATGTATATAAGTGTCTGAATACCAATGTCATAAGTGATAAGTCAAAGATGTTTCTTGTTTAAAAAAAAAAAAATATATATATATATATATATATATCTCCATCAGATGTTCAAACGTACTGGACCTGGTACTCATAGGTTCATAGGTTGGTACTAGGCTATCAGCCCTAGGGCCTATACAAGCCTAGCCATAACAATTCCCTGGCTATTTCTTACTACATTATTTACTTTCCATATTACTCTGCAATATGGGAGAATGTTGCCCCCCACCCAGTGTCATGTTCTTACTGGTTGGGTCAGACCTCAAAGCTCTCTACTTTGACATAAAAATCAGCTTGCTAACCCCAACAAACCATATAACAGTTAGGAACTATTCCAAAGTAAATTGCTTCCTATTAAACGATAGTTTGTCAAAATGTAATGCCCCTCTCAACCTTAAGTTCACATCAACCTAAGTGGAATTCTTCACAAAGAGACCCTGTGCAGCTATATAAATGGCTGTATAGATGTTGTTTTACATAACTGAAATAAGCCCAGAGCAAACTACACTGTTGGAATCTAAACTTATTAGCATATGTAACAAAAAAAATTATAGCTAAAATCAGAGCAACTCCCATAATGATAGGAGCTCTCAATTTAACTAAGAAGGAAACTAAGAGGACTAATTAAATCCAACAAGGCCAATTATGAAGTCAGGATTGCCTCACAGGCTAAAAACAACCAAATGGCCTTCTATAGCATGTTGGAAACCTCAAAAGCAGCACACATCCGTGTGCCAAAATGGTGGTCATTGGTGCCACCCTTCACTGAGCAGAACAAAATAGCAAATTTGCTGGCTAACCCATTCAGCTCAGACTTCACCACCTACATTACCTCCTCCCACCTCCTTTAACGAAACACCTACTAGCATAACCCCACCCAACTATTAACAGGGAGCATATCCTGGCGGCACTCACTAAGGCCAAAAGCACAGCCTCAGTGGGCCCCAGCAATATTCTGGGCTGCATTTAAATACCTTGAAGCATAACCTATCAGTACCACTTGAATCACTTTTCAACTGTAGCTTCAAAACTGTCTTTGTACCACAACAATGAAAGACTGCACTGGTTATCCCAGTTCACAAGGGTGAGCCATCATCTGACCCCATAAACTACAGACCTATTAGTCTGACTTTTTTTAATATTCAAAGCCATGGAAAAACTGTAGAAATGATCGAAGACATAGGCAATCTTCAGACACTGGATTCAACCCAGTTTGGCTTTGTCAGGGGAAGATCCATGGCTACTAAACCTGATGGACGTCTTTGAGAAGGTCACCAAAGCAATTGAAGGGAAAACTGCATACCACCTACCTGAAGCTAGCTAACGTGATCAGTACAGTGCCCAAATTGGTTATAGATGACATTCCCTGAATTGGGCATAAACCCCTACATAACTCCCTGGGTTGCCAACTGGTTCACAGGACCAAAGCAGTCAGGACTGGTGATGCCACATCCACTAACAGATTGGTCTCCAACAGGGTACCTCAGGCCTCCGTGCTGGGAAGACTTCTGTTTGGCATTTACTTCTCAAAGGTGAAAGCTCTGTCAAGAACCTTTAGCTTACAATGTTTGCAGATGACTGTACAGTGGGAGGTAGCATAGATTCTCCCATGCCGCAAACCTCTTACAAAGAGAGTCTGAGACAAATGACTGGTGCTACAGTCAGGCTAAAACTCAATGCCAAAAAATGCATTTTTGTGCCTTTTGGGAAAGCAGCCACCTAGGCTTAATTTACTCCATTGGTAAGACACCCCTAAGAGGGACCCAGTAGTCCGGGATCTGGGAACATATGTTGACAGTAATGAGGCCTTTGACTAACGTGGTTAAGGTGGTAAGAAAAATCATTCTTTGTTGCCCAGCTTTCACGTAAGGGCTACTTTATTTGCCCTTCTTCAGACCTATAATTGAGTATAATGCCTTCTTCAGCATGTACCTGACAAAGTGCATGCAACAGTTGGAATTCCCACAAAGTTTCCTTACCAGAAGCAAGGGTCAGATTACTAGAAAGGGAAGGCAGCATGGTTCATAGTGATCCTATATTTTTCGAAGAAAGAATGGATTCCATTAACAGGGCCAGCAATTTTGATGTCTAACAGAGTTAACTGCCACCAGCAGGACTGATGTTCTTCATGTTTCACTGTTGCAGTCATCACATTTGGGTTATCTGCTTGCAGTAGCCCTCAGCCGGCTTGATTATCAAAGTCTTGGGTCCTGCATCAGATGCTGTCTCATCTTCCATGAGGTCAGGTAGTCAGGGGTATAAAGATGCAGCCGACACCATTACATCACTCTTTCTTGTCGTGCGGTGCCCGAAGCAGAAGCAGTTCACAAGTGCCAGTCATTCGCCTCCTGAAATTTTCATTTTCGAGTTTCGGAACCGAAGTCTTCACCTAAGCTGAGTACCCCATTGGGGAAACTTTTTCTTGCTCTATACCAATGTCAGTAAAAGTCAATAATTGTATTTCTTGTGGAAAGCAAATACCTCAAAGATTTTCATTCATACTGTATTCTTTGCCTAGGCCCTGACCACGACGTACCTTGCTGTCGGTTTTATGCCTTATTTCAACAACAAACTATTTGTCGTCTGTATATTTACGCTTCTAAATATTTTGGTACTCTGTTCAATTATCCAGATATGGCTTCGGTAAGCCAACCGACTACCGACATTCCAAAAAACGCAGAGATAAAGACAGAGACAGGCCACATAGGTCCAAAACTGCCGACAGCACTTCTAAGCTAGTCGCCAGTTTGCCGGTAGTCAGTGAGGCGCTTTTGCAGCCCCTGATACCCCCTACTTCAGATTCGCAGGCCTCTACTGAGTCCCATTCAGAGTCCGGTATGCCACGAGATGCTTCAACTGTGAAAATTGCGGATGTCTCTACCTTGGATGGGTCCGGAGCTGCTTTACAGGCACCAGCTTTTGAGGGTGTATTCAGGCCTACTGACTTGCATATTAAACAGACGCCATCTTCTTCTTCAAGGACTAAAGCTCGATCCATGCCTAGAAAACTAACTCCAAGACCGCATGGTCAGGCCTCTATGCCTAAAAACAAATAAGAATGGCTGAAGATCTTATTACTTTAATCAAGGGAAGCCAACCTTCCCCCTCTAAGAGACCTAGGACTGAGTTTGCTTATGATTCTTCTGATCAGGATTCTGAAATTTGTTTCCTCTGATGACCAGGATTTATCCTTATCTACGTATGAGGATTCTGATGCAGACTACTCTTATTTCCTCTGCTTCCCCTCCAGAGGATTTCTCTTTTGGTGAAACCTTGCATATTCCAAGGGAGCATTTTCGCTGGGAAAGCCAGGATTACTCTGACTCTAAAAAGAGACTTAGGGATTTCTTACTCCTGCCCCAACACAGGCCTTTATCCCCCCTGTACTAGATATTGTTGATGATGCCTTTTCGGAATCTAGCTTGGCCCTTGCCTCTCTACCTCCTGCTCCAAGAAAACCTGATAGATATTACAGGATTCCTGACTCTCACAAGTTCCTTTTTAAAAATCCTACTGTGGATCCAGAGACTATTTCACAGGGTCCCAAGGGCATTAAGGTTACTACTGCCAAAAATCCTACCCCCTCTGATAGAGATTCCAGGGCGCTGGATAGATGGGGTAAGAAGGTATACACTTCCGCTGCCTTGGCCATTAGGGCCTTAAACTGCCAGTTTCATATGTTAAAGTATCAGTAGCATATTATTGGATTGCTTAAACAGAAAATGATGTTGATTCCTGACTGTGCAGAAAATAAAGATTTACAGGATTAAATGCATTTTGCTGAACAAGTTGGAAAACATACTTTGCAGTGTGGTTTTGATTTGTTAGAGGCATGTTGCAGGGCTGCTGTCACTGGGTCTGTACTTAGAAGGCATGCTTGGCTAAAGGAGCAATCTCTGCCAGATCATGTTAAAGCTAAATTGCTGGATGCTCCCTTAAACCAGGACCGCCTATTTGGCAACAAAGCAGAAGTAGTACTTAAAAAGATGGAGGAAAAAGATAAATGTATGCAAACTGTTAAAGATTTCCTGCAAGTACAGCCTCCCAGATTTAGTAGGCATTGGCCCTCTAAGAATTGGTTCTTTCCTGCCTCTTCCAGGCCTTCTCAGTCCAAACCCAGAGCCAGCAGAACACCCAGGCTTCAGTCCCAAGGTACTCGTAGGACTAAGCAGTGGGGGTCTCCCACTTCCAAAGCAGGGAGTAGTAAGACCCCCCCCCCCCCAATGGTAAACTGTCTCAATGACGTAACTTTAAACCTTCCAAGCCCTGCATAACTGATTGTTCCTTTAGGGGGAAAGATTGCCCTGCAGGCAAAAAAAATGGGAATTCATTACCCAGGACAAATGGGTTTTAAATGTAGTTTCCCCAAGGGTACAGACTCCACTTCCACTCCTTAACAACCCCAAACGGTTGGCCAGATCTACCACCAAATCAGTGGGCAGAGGCTCAAAAGCAAGTTCTCTCTCAGGGCTATTCACACTGCCCCAGAAGAAGACTGGGGACAAGGTTTCTACTCGAGACTTTTTCTGGTACCCAGAAAAGACAATTCCTGTTGTCCTACCCTGCACCTGTCTATCCTAAACACATTTTTGGTGATCCCAAAATTCAAGATGCTAACTCTTCATCATCTGCTTCCATTGCTAGGCAAAGATGCCTGATTGGCAACACTGGATGTAAAGGAAGCCTACCTGCACATTCCCATTCAGGGAATCTTGCAGAAGATACCTATGCTTCAAAGCTGGCTGCATGCACTGTCAGTTCTCTGCACTGCCCTTTGGCTTATCTACTGTGCCCAGGGTATTCACAAAGTGCTTAGCTTCAGTCATTGCATTTTGCAGGCAAAGAAATATACAAATATACCCATACCTGGACAATTGTCTAATTCAGGCAGAAAGCCAGGACATGTTATTAAATCATCTGGCATTTGTAATGAAATTGGTAACTTTTCTGGGGTACACCATAAATGAAAAGAAATCAAATCTTTTACCCTGCCCAACAAATTATATTCCTGGGAGCAAGTTTGAATACAACTTCCCAGATGGTCTACCTTAAGCCAGAGAAACAAATTCATTTGACAGCCTACTTCAAACTACTGGCCACAAAGACCCAGCTATCTGCAAGGAAAATACTGCAAGCCCTGGGGTTCATGGCCTCCCGCATTCTACTAATTCCATATGCAAGACTGCATATGAGGAAACTACAGTGGTATCTAAAAAGCCTGTGGTGTCAACATTCTCAGGATCTAGAATCAATGATTCCTTTCATACCTTGTCTACAGATAGTTCCTTTGGTGGGCAGAGGCCTGCCACCAAAACAAGGGACTGTCATTCACTCTACCCCCTGCCGCCCAAACCCAAGCAACAGATGCATCAGACTATGCATGGGGGTTTCACATGGCAGGGAAGTGCATTCAGGGCAAATGGAACCCAAGTGAAATGCACTTGCATATCAGTCAAAAAAGAAATGTTGGCTGTACAGAATGCTCTGACAGCCTTCAAGGACCACATTCTTCCAGGACAATTATTGGTAAAGACTGAGAACACCACTGTTATGTGGTACATAAACAAGCAGGGAGGAACCTACTCATATCCTCTCTGCAGACTAGCGGTGGCTCTGTGGAATACCGCCTTGAGTTACCAAGTGCATCTACAGGCTCAATTCCTGCCAGGAAAGCTAAATACACTGGCAGACGACCTAAGCAGAAATCTCATGGACCCACACGAGTGGAAACTGGAGCCAAAGATATTCAACATGTTGAGGAAACAAATGGGGGAGCCCAGAGATAGACCTGTTTGCCTCCCCCCATAACTGTCAATTGGGCAAATTCTGCACAAGGACTCCCCACAAACAAGCTTGGAAAGTGGTTGCCCTGTCCTTCACCTGGAAAAACCTATCAGTTTATGCCTTTCCCCCTCTGCCTCTCCTCTCCAAGGTACTGTCAAAGATCAAACAGGACAAACCAAGGACAATACTGATTGCACCAGACTGGCCACACCAACACTGGTACCCCTTCTTGCGCAGTGTGTCACTGCTGGCACCATGGCACCTGCCTCAGATTCATGTCCTGCTGTCCCAGCAGGAGAGCCAGATTCTGCACCCACAGTTTCAAACCCTGAACCTAGCAGCCTGGCTAATTACCTGATCTCTCCGTTACTATCCCTCAGTAAGCAAGTGATGGAAGTCATTCTGGAAGGAAGGAGGCCTAGTACTAGAAAATCCTATGTTGAAAAATGGAAAATATTCTGTTCCTGGAGCCAAACTCAGGGGATGGGCACAGCAGCCCCCAATTCTTCAGTACTTAACTGAGATGCTTCACAAGGGCCTTTCCTTTTCCTCCATCAAAATTAATCCCTCAGCCATTTCAGCTCATTACAATACAGAACAACCCCTCTTCTCTCATCCGCTGCTGAAGCAGTTCCTCAGAGGGGCCAAAAACTTAAGGCCACCCAGGAGAGCCCCTACCCCAGCCTGGGACCTTCACTTTGTACTGGAAAAGCTCACTTTACCTCCCCTTGAGCCATCTTCAAATGCAGAGTTGAAATTCCTTTCTGGGAAAACAGCCTTCCTTCTAGCCATCACTTCAGCAAGAAGGGTGTCTGAATTACAGGCTCTCATGGCAGTGGAGCCTTTCATCATCTTTCATGCGGACAGGGTATCCCTCAGGACCAAATCCTCCTTCATGCCCAAAGTGGTATCCAGTGTGGCCCTTAATCAGTCCATTCACTTGCTAACCTTCTTCTCTAATGCATAGAACAAAGGGGAAAGGATACTGCACTCCTTGGACATGCACAGAGAACTTTGATTTTACTTGGACAGGACTAAACCTCTCAGGAAATCTTAACAGCTGCTGGTTGCATTTGCTGCAGGGGCAGAGGGGAAGGCCATTTCAAAGCAAACCATTTCTAAGTGGATAGGCCACTGCATTCATTTCTGTTATAGGCATCATGGAAAACCTACCCCACAGGGGATAAGACATCATTCAACCAGGGCTGCATCTACCTCTACAGCCTTTCTCAGAGGTGTCCCTACCAGGGACATCCTAGTTGCTGCTTCCTGGAGTTTTGTACATACATTCACCAAGCATTGCCACTTGCCAATTTTTTTCTAAATCCAGAGCTGGCTTTGCCACTGCAGCCTTGCAGGGCCTTGTAGCTGGTCCTAATGCTGTCTCATTACCTCCTCCCATCCTTAGCTTTGGGACTGTACCCAAATGTGATAACAGCAACAGTGAAACACTAAGAACATAGTACAGTTGTGTACACTTACCATAAATGTAGATGTTCGAGTGTATTCACTGTTGCAGTCCTGGTTCCCCTTCTTCCAGCCCCCTGACTTCTTTTGACTATACCTCTGTTCTTGTTTGCTATGCTTAAAGCTTTTTGGTGTATTTGCTTTTTTTGCTGGAGGTGTAACCTTATATATATAATTGCTTCCCGTTATGGGGGCACCTGACATCTGGGGCAAGAAAAACTGATGTAATGGCGTCGGCTGCATGCATTATACCCCTGAACTACCTGACGTCATGGAAGATGAGACTGCATCTGACGCAGGACCCAAGACTTGGATAATCAGGCCGACTGAGGGCTACTGCAAGCAGATAACCCAAATGTGATGACTGCAACAGTGAATACACTCTTCCATCTGCGTTTCTGGTGAGTGTACACAACTGTATTTTGTATACTGCGACAGTGAATACACTCTACCATCTACGTTTCTGGTGAGTGCACACAGCTGTACTTTGTATACTGCGACAGTGAATACACTCTACCATCTGCATTTATGGTGAGTGTACACAGCTGTACTTTGTATACTGCGACAGTGAGTACACTCTACCATCTGCGTTTCTGGTGAGTGTACACAACGGTACTTTGTATACTGCGACAGTGAGTACACTCTACCATCTGTGTTTCTGGTGAGTGTACACAACTGTACTTTGTATACTGCGACAGTGAGTACACTCTACCATCTGCGTTTCTGGTGAGTGTACACAGCTGTACTTTGTATACTGCGACAGTGAGTACACTCTACCGTCTGTGTTTCTGGTGAGTGTACACAGCTGCACTTTGTATACTGCGACAGTGAGTACACTCTACCGTCTGCGTTTCTGGTGAGTGCACACAACTGTACTTTGTATACTGCGACAGTGAGTACACTCTACCATCTGCGTTTCTGGTGAGTGCACACAACGGTACCTTTTCCAGGACAGAATAGTGATGAGAATGTACAAAGTAACAGGTAAAAACAAATTGCATAGTGTAAGAAATCGGCAATTTAGAAAAAAATTAAAATGTACCTTCTTAGAGAATCTGATATAGACATACTCCCTACCCTTACTGTGGGCGTTCCTGTGTTACAGTGGGTACTGTAGTCAGCCTTCTTTGCTGCCTTCCCTCTCTAATCCTCCTCACGTTGTCTCAAAATTGGGAGAAGCAGCTTAGAAAGCCTTCTGGTTGTGTTACTCCACCAGGACTGACCGTGATCTGGCTTCAGATAATAAACATTTTTCCAGGATTATCCATGCTCTAGCTTCACACCATAAATCTTTATATTGCTCAGGCAAGAAAGAGCCAACTATACTGCAGACAGTTATCCTTTGTGTAGGACTGACAATCCTTATGGCCAGGTTGGAAGGGCATCCACTCTACCCTACAGGAAGTATGGTGATGAGCTCTAAGTCAGGGTTGGCTGTCTGGCTTTGTATGGCTAGTGTACTGCAGCATACGTGCTCAGGACATCTGCAGTTATGATACATGCATAATGCAACTGTACTGTTTTATTCCTGTCATTTGTATAACAATATTGAAACAGATCTTTTTTTAAAGATGACACATTACTGGATTTATTTAACCAGGTAAGCCTACTAAACACACATGCCCGTTTCAGGAGTCATCCATAAGTGCACTCTAGTCGTATTGTAATTCAGTTGGCGGGTGAGGGAATCGAACCTTGGCCTGCATGAAGCAGTGCATTAAGAAGCTCATAGACTTAGTCCTGTGTACTAACAACAAGGTAGAATTTTATTAATTTTAGTGATGCTGTGTAAACAGATTTTTGAATGGTGTGCTATTTTTTCCCCATCAGTGTCTTCTTTTTTTTTATTGCAGTTGAATGTTGGACCTAGGAGGAGTCAGCAGGGCCAGAGAAGAGACCAAAGAAAAATCCTTACAAATGTCTTAGTGATGGATGATGTCCAGCTGAAAAAGTCAGAAAATGCCTGGAAACCCACTCAGAAACGTGATGTCCAGGTAGACGAACCTGAAGTTCAGAAAACTCAGGTCAGTACAGATGCAATGCCCACAGCCAACACTACATTCTGTCTGTGTGCAAAGATGCCATTCTTTGGGTAGTAAAATACATGCATACTGTGGATGCTTACCATTAGATCACTGTTGTATTAGCTTAAGCTATATGGTGCATATTATGCCACGATCAAGCCAGCCAGCTTTCAGAGTTTTAGGAGGGACACTTTTCATGCATCCTGGCCCCTGCACTATACAAAGAAAGCAGAATGAAATTAGTGGCATCCACACTTCTGAACCTTCTTACTACATCCTGGCCCCTGCACTATACAAAGAAAGCAGAATGAAATCAGTGGCACCCACACTTCTGAACCTTCTTACTACACCCTGGCCCCTGCACTATACAAAGAAAGAATGAAATCAGCTTACTACATCCTGGCCCCTGCACTATACAAAGAAAGCAAAATTAAATCCGCGGCACCCACACTTCTGAACCTTCTTACTACACCCTGGCCCCTGCACTATACAAAGAAAGAATGAAATCAGTGGCACCCACACTTCTGAAACTTCTTACTACATCCTGGCCCCTGCACTATACAAAGAAAGCAAAATTAAATCCGCGGCACCCACACTTCTGAACCTTCTTATAACATCCTGTCCCCTGCACTATACAAAGAAAGCAGAATGAAATCAGTGGCACCCACACTTCTGAATCTTCTTACTACATCCTGGCCCCTGCACTATACAAAGAAAGCAAAATTAAATCAGTGGCACCCACACTTCTGAACCTTCTTACTACATCCTGGCCCCTGCACTATACAAAGAAAGCAGAATGAAATCAGTGGCACCCACACTACTGAACCTTCTTACTACATCCTGGCCCCTGCACTATACAAAGAAAGCAGATTGAAATCAGTGGCACCCACACTTCTGAACTTTCTTACTAGCTGCATAGTGTTTCACAGGGCTGGGCAGGTAAGCACCCCCAGTGGAGATTATTTTCCACAACATTTTATTTTTGTTTGAAAAGTTTTCTGTGAAAACCTATTACCAACTTTTCTGCTTTAGTAGCGGCTTACAGCTGATGTTCGTGTTTCACTGTTGCAGTCATCACACTTGGGTTATCATGCCAGGGGTATCCCTCTGGAGGCCTGAATACCAGAGATTTAGTATTTCTGTCAGTTGCTGTCGCTTTAGAACTGACATCAGGTCGTCAGTGGTATAAAATCAGGCAGCCGATACCATTATATCAGTCTTTCTTGCCGAGGAACCCGAAGCAGTTCGCAACAGTACCAGTCAGCCACTACCTTAGTTTTCGTTTCCAAATTGAAGTTGAAGTCTTCTAAGGCTAAGTACCCCATTGGGGATCCTTTTTACATGCTCTAACCGATGTCAGAAAAAGTTAATTGTTTTAGCCTGTGGAAAGCAAATATCACACCGAGACTTCCATTCTTACTGCGTCACCTGTTTAGGCCCAGACCATGATGTCCCTCACTGTCGCTTTTGTGCAACACCAGAACTATGTCGCCGGGCCCTTATTGCATCTAAATATTTTCGCTCTCGGTCTTTGTATTCCGATATGGCTTTGGTAAGCCATCCGACTACTGCTATTCCAAAAAAGTAAGAATAAAGACAAGACAGACTGCACAGGTCCAAAACTGCCGCCGATGCTTCCGTTAAGCTAGTCGTCAGTTCTCTGGTCCTCAGTGAGATGCTTTTGTAGCCCCTGATGCCCGCTTCTGTGGATTCGCAGGCTGCTATCAAGACCCATTCAGAGTCGGTATACAGCGAGACTCTTCTTCGAGTAAGGATCCTGTGGATGTCTCTACCTTGGATGGGTCCGGAGCCGCTGAACAGGCACCGGCTTCTGAGGAAGTTCTTCCCACTAACGATACTTGACACAAACAACTTCTTTCGCATCTTCAGTTATTTCTAAAACTACCGAGTTTCTAAAGACCAGGGTACGAACTACGCCTAAAAAAAATGATGACCCAAGCTCAGGCACTTGCTTCCATGCCTCAATCTCAAATGCTTAATATGGCGGAAGACCTTAGGGGAAATCAGGCTACCCCTTCCAGAATAAAGAGACTTGTCCCCAGTAGTTTTATCTGAACAGGAGTCCAGTGACTGTGAGGTTTCTGAATATGAAGACATGCAACCCCCTCTTTGCTTATGAGGATTCTGATGCAGAGGAATCCATTCCTTCTGCCTCTCCTCCAGAGGATTTTTCATTTGGTGAAACCCTACAATACTTTAAGGGAGCATTTCCAATGGGAATGTCAGGACTATCCTCAGTCAAAAAAGAGACTCTGGGAATTCTTAGATTTACCACAGCACAGATCTTTAGCCATTCCTCCTGTCCTGGATGTTGTGGATGATGTTTTTATGGAATCCAGTTTTGACTCCTGACACTCTTCCTCATGCTCCCAGGAAACCTGACGGGTACTACAGAGTCCCTGACTCTCTCAAATTCCTTTTCAAAAATCCTACTGCTGACCCAGAGGTCATTTCCCATGGTCCTAAAGGAATTAAAGCAACCTCAGCTAAGAATCCCACCCCTCAGACAGGGATTCCCAAGCTCTAGACAGATGGGGTAAAAAAGTATATACCTCTGCAACTCTTGCTATTAGAGCACTAAATTGTCAGTTCCACATGCTGAAATATCATCAGCATACCATGGAACGCAAACGGAAAATATCTTCCTTTCCTGCTTGTGCAGAAAATAAAGAATTACAAGAGCTTATGCATTCTGCAAGCCAAGTTACTAAGCACATCTTGCAATGTGGCTTTGACGCCCTAGAAGCATCTTGCAGGGCAGCAGTCACTGCTTCTGTCCTTAGAAGGTATGCTTGGCTTAAGGAACAGACCTTGCCAAGCCATGTCAAATCAAAATTATTGGACTCACCATTGAACAAAGATGATTTGTTTGGCACCAAGACAGAAGAGGTCTGAAAAAAGATGGAAGAAAAAGCTAAATCTTTGCAGATAGGCTTTTTACAGGTTCAGCCTCTGAGGTTCAGTAGGCATTGCCCCTCCAGGCCAGCTCAGCCAAGACCCAGGGGAAGCAGACCCCCCCCCCAGACAGTAGTCCCAGGGAATGCAGAGTTCTAAGCAATGGAGTTCCTCCTTTTCAAAAGCAGGGAGTGCTAAGCCACCCCCTTATGGTAAGAACTCACAATGACTTTACACCTCCACCCCTTACCTCTGCCCACCTGCTTGTGCCCCTAGGAGGAAAACTCTCCTCCTATGCAAACAACTGGGCCTCTATTACCAACGACTGATGGGTCCTCAACATAGTGTCCCAGGGATACAAATTTTATTTCCACACTCTGCCAACCCTAAAAGGGTTCCTAGATCTTCCTCCAAACCAGTGGGCAGAGGCCAGAAAGCAAGTCCATTCCCTGCTCTCCATGAGGGCAGTACAGCATGTTCCTGCAGACCAGATAGGCCAAGGTTTCTATTCCAGACTCTTCCTGGTACCCAGAAAAGAGGGCACCTGGCACCCAATTCTCGATCTATCCATTCTAAACACCTTTCTGTTGATACCAAAATTCAAAATGCTCACCTTCCAGCAGCTTCTTATGCTTTCAAGGATGCTTGGTTAGCCACCCTAGACCTTAAAAGAGGCCTACCTACACATCCCAATCAGGGAATCTTGCATGAAGTATCTACGTTTCAGGGCAGGATCTATGCACTTTCAGTTCTCTGCGCTTCCCTTTGGCTTTTCCACTGCTCCCAGAGTTTTCACAAAATGCCTAGCTCCAGACATTGCTTTTTGCAGACAAAGAAATATTCAAATTTACCCCTACTTAGACGATTGCCTGATTCAGGCAGACAGGAAAAGCTGTTACAGCCCTGACCTTTGTAAAGGACTTGCTGACCTCCCTGGTGGTGTACTATCAACAAAAAGAAATCAAAACTAATCCCCACAGAAATATTGTATTCCTGGGAACAAGCCTGGACACAGCTTCCTAGATGACATTCCTTACTCCAGAAAAAACTAGCCTACCTGACAGGCTACTTCTCTCAACTAGCCACCAGAACCCAGTTATCCACAAGGAAAATCCTGCAAGCTCTAGGATTCATGGCCTCCTGCATTCTACTCATTCCATATGCCAGACTGCATATGAGGAAACTACAGTGGTACCTAAAAAGCCTTTGGTGTGAACACTCTCAAGACCTGGAAACTATCATACCTATGATACCCTGTCTAAGAAAAGATTTTCTTTGGTGGGCAGCAGTATGTAACCACAACAAGGGACTTCACTTCTAGCAACCCTATGCCGCCAGACCTGCACCACAGATGTATCAGACTGTGCCTGGGGTGCACACCTGGACAGCAGATGTATTCAGGGTCATTGGAGCCCAAATCAAATACATCTGCACATCAGCCAAAAAGAGATGCTAGCTGTTCAGCACGCCCCGACAGCTTTCGGACTCCCTACTCTCCATGGGGCCTCTAGTGATCAAAACACACAACACCACAGTGATGTGGTATATCAACAAGCAGGGAGGGACTCACTCTTATTCTCTCTGCAGGCTCGCCATGACCCTTTGGCACATGGCCTCAGCCATGCAAATACACCTGCTAGCACAGTTCCTGCCAGACCCCCTAAACTCTGTGTTAGACAAATTAAGCAGAAACCTGCTAAACCCACACGAGTGGCAGCTAGACCATACAAACTTAAGCCTTCAGCCACTTAACCTGGACCGAAGCACTAAAGGCAGAGGCGTGTCCATATTCATTAATGATATCCACACCTCCAGGCTAGTTGCACAGCATAACGCATCCGAGATTATCCAAGTGCAACTAACTCTGGGCAAGACCACAATCCAAATTGTAGCTTGCTACAGACCCTCCACCATGCACCAGGATTCCTACTCCTCATTTTTTGATGCACTGGAAAATATTAGGGTACAACCAAACACCCTAATAATGGGCGATTCCAACTACCCCACCATTAACTGGGAAAACTACTCGTGTACAAACTTTTTTGCTCAACGTTTTCTGGAATTCATAAATTCCAACGCCTTAGATCAACTTATTCACACCCCCACCAGGGGCAGCAATATCCTAGACCTGGTCATTACCAACATGGGCGACCGCTGTTCCATACAAGAGGTCAATTCCTCGGTCAGATCTGACCACAGGCTAATCACCCTATACATCCACATCACGCCCCCACCCCCCCATTAGGGAAACCACCATAAAAAACTTCTTCAAAGCCAACTTTACACTTCTTAAGACAGAAGTGACAAACTTCATGACACCCGTGCAGACGGACAATAGACGTACGACTGCTGAATCTTACACCAATGCACTTTATAAGCACTTACATGAGTGCATGTATCGTGCTATCCTCCAAAAAAAAGTAAGCCAATCTGGTGGTCCTCTGCCATAAACAAACACTACAACAGAAGAAAGAAACTTTTTCAAAAGAGTAAAATCCCATGACTGGAGAAACTCCCTGGTCAGCCTCAGTAAGAAGTTGAGATCTTTCATAAAATCCTCCAAAGCTAGTTACAAAAAGAAAATGGCCACTGACTCTAAAGACAACAACAAAGCAAGCATTCTATAGCTATGTCAAGAATCTCAATGGCAACAGTCAGATCTGCTCTGAGTTACTGCACAATGGCACTAAATGTACAGAACCAAGTGATATTGTCAACATCATGGCAGATAGGTTCAGTGCTAACTTTACCTCCCCCTCACCCCCTAGAGGACCCATCTATATACCGGAAGAATACAAAGTTCCTGTAATCACGGCTGCACAGGTAAAAAAAAACACTCTCCAAAGCCAGGAACACAGCATCCATGGGACCTGACAATATCCCGGGCTGCATTCTACACGAACTACAGAATGAACTGGCACCCCACCTAAGTACCATGTTCAATCATAGCCTCACCTCAGGCTTTGTGCCCACTGAATGGTGCACCATGACAGTTATCCTACTCCACAAAAGGGGAACCATGACGGACCCCGGGAACTACTGCCCCATTAGCCTGACGAGCCTAGTCTACAAGGCCATGGAACGTTTCATCATGGAACTCATAAAGACATTGGTAATCACCAAACTCTGGACCCCACACAGTTTGGGTTTTTAAAAGGCAGATCATGTCTCCTAAACCTGATAGATTTCTTTGAAGCAGTCACTAAAGCTATAGATGAGGGTAAGGTGGTTCACACAGCCTGTCTAGATCACGCTAAGGCTTTCGACACCATCCCCCACTCTGGAATTATAGATAAACTCACTAAACTAGGTATAAATCCCTATGTCACAAGATGGGTTTCCAACTGGCTCACTGACAGAACCCACACTGTGAAAGTAGCAGACTCCAAATCCAACTTCAGACCAGTGACAAGTGGAGTACCACAGGGGTCAGTCCTGGGTCCCTTCCTGTTTGATATCTACTTCTCTGGAGTACAGGCTAACACAGAACGTCTTTGGCTAATGAAGTTTGCAGATGACTGCAAACTAGGAGCCATAATCAAAACTCCTAACGATGTGGACATCCTACAAAAGGGGCCTCACTGAGACGGATGCCTGGTGTCAAAGCCATGGCCTCAAGCTCAATGCCAAAAAGTGCATTGTCATCCCCTTTGGTAAAAACTCTGTAACCATGAACTACCACATAGGTGGTAGTCTACTTAACACACACAGTGTGATGAGACCTTGGGACACAGGTGGACAGTAGTCTTTCCTTTGATAATCACATTGCCACAGTGGTCAGGAAATCCTTCTACGTGGCACACCTCATCACAAAAGGTTTCTCATCCAGAAAAAGAGGTCATTGTCCCCCTCTACTCATCACTCATTAGACCCATTATAGAGTACACAATGCCCCTTTTGGTATGTAACTCACAAGATATCTACAACAACTGGAAAGGCCACAGAATTACCTCACAGAGGATTACTGGCCTCAAACAGATGCCCTACGCAGACCGTCTCAAAAATTCCAGCTTTACTGTGTCTCATATCACCTACTCAGAGGCAATCTCTGCCTAACATACAATGCTATGTCAAACCCAGTGCTGTTGGACATGCTCCACTTAAAGAAATCCCAGTCTCTCCGAGCTACACACTTTAGGGACCTAAACCTTGTCACCACAGTAAACAGAACATGCTGGAGGGATAGATTCCTGTCCCAGAGACTTCCCATACTGTGAAACAGACTAACTATCTATATCAGACAGAGCTCCTCATTAGCAGTCTTCAAGAAAAATCTTGATGATTGGATGGGAAATAAGAAATTCACCCCGGGGATCACTTTTGTGGCTCTGCTCGACAGGGACACAGGAAAATAATTTTCTTGGGTGGCGAAAGCCAGGGTACCTTTTTGGCTAGGCTTATATAGGCCCTATGGCCAATAGCCTAGTACCTACCTATGAACCTTGTAACCCAGAAATGGGGCACCCTGAAGGTGGACCTTGTTACCTCCCACTCCAATCAGCTCAGCATGTTAACCAGGGAACCTCACAGTAAGGCCTGGAAAGTGGATGCTCTATCCTTCCAATGGGTAAACCTCTCAGTCTGTGCATTTCCCCCTCTACCACTCATTTCAAGGGAGGAAAAACCAAGGGCAATGTTTATTGCCCCAGACTGGCCAAGCCAGCACTGGTACCCACTGCTGCACAGCCTGTCACCCCTGCCTCAGATCCCAACAGTCCTGACCCAGAAGAATGGAGAATTCATGCATCCACAATTGCAGACCCTGAACCTGGCAGCCTGGCTTATTCCCTGACCTCTCCTCCAGCTGCCAGCCTAAGCAAACAAGTCCTGGATGTTATACGTGAGGCCAGATACCCCAGCAGTAGAAAGTCCTATGTTGACAAGTGGAAAATGTTTTGCACCTGGATCCAGGCTAAGGGAGCTGAAACAGCACAGCCCTCCCTACCTGTCATCCTGGATTACCTAGCAGACCCTACTACACAGGGGTCGATCCTTTTCTTCTATTAAAATTCATGCTTCTGCCATCTCTGCTCATTACAGCACAGAGCCACCTCTCTTCTTACACCCTCTAACCAAACCGTTCCTAAGAGGAGCTAACAACTTAAGGCCACCCAGGAGAGCTCCTACCCCAGCTTGGGACCTTAACTTTGTGTTGAAAAAGCTCACCCTACCCCCCTTTGAGCCTGCAGGTTCAGCAGAGTTAAAATTCCTGTCTTGGAAAACAACCTAGTTTCTGGCCGTCACTTCAGCTGGAAGAGTTTCAGAGCTACAAGCACTAATGGCTGTAGAGCCCTTCATCATTTTCCATGCTGGCAGGGTCTCCCTTAGGACTAACCCATCCTTCATGCTTAAAGTGGTGTCCAGTGTGGCTCTCAACCAGTCCATTCATTTGCCCACCTTTTTCCTTAACCCACAAAAACAAGGGGGAAAGGATTCTGCACTCTCTAGGTGTGCACAAGACAGCTCAGATACTGTCTGGATATTACTAAATCTTTTAGAAAAATATTACCAATTGCTAGTCAGCTTCGTAGCAGGGGCAGAGGGCAACGCCATATCCAAACAAACAATCTCCAAATGGATAGCACACTGCATCCATTTCTGCTACAAACAACATGGGAAACTGCCCCCAATGTGGGTCAGGACGCATTCCACCAGGGCAACCTCCACCTCTGCAGCTTTCTCAGTGGGGTCCTCATCAGGAACATGCTGGAGGCTGCAATATGGACTTCTGTTCATACCTTCACCAAGCATTACCACCTGCCTGTCTTCTCCAAATCCAGGGCAGGCTTTGCCACCGCAGTCTTGCAGGGCATCCTAGCCAGCCCCCAATCTTCTTGACTGCCTCCACCCTTTTCTTCAGCTTTGGGAATCAACCCAAGAATGATGACTGCAACAGTGAAGCACGAAAAACATAGTACAGTTGTGTACACTTACCATAAATGTAGATGTTTGAGTGTATTCACTGTTGCAGTCCTGGTTCCCACCCTCCATCCCCTTTGTCTGTGTCTCTCTTCCTCTCTCCTTACATGAAAGGGCATGCTGAATTGAATTGTTAAATTCAATGCATTACCTACAATTAGCGTCTTTTCCTCACCGGCAGCATTAGTGTGTAACGAGTGTATCTACCCAGTTATACTGAACTAAACAGGGTAATGTAATCACTCTCACTCTAAATGGATTAAATACACCATGAATGTATCAATACAAAAATAGTAATCCTGTTTCACCCAAATACGTGTCCCAACTGTCCATGTTGATCGGATAACCCCTTTCACAGCCCAACTATACTAGGTATCGCAAAGGTTAACACCAGCAAATTGCTCGCTCGTATAGACTGAGCTGTGCCCCGCCCCAGTGTAGTTTTTAATGTGTGCCTATACCCAGTCCAATTGTTTAAGGGTTTTTACTGGATAACCTGCCTAATTTTTAAGATTTTATCTGTGTGAAAAAGCAAGTTTTTCTGTGATACTCTCAACCCTACTTAGCTAGTTAAAGAATTATGCAACTTTAACAGCAACTGTTACATTATTTGTTAGGCCTATTGTAAAAGTGCTTTGATGACTGGATGCGTAGAGAATGGTATCTGAAGCATATATGTTGTTTTTATCTATACTCTGTACTGCCTAACCTGTTTTATGTGCATGATCCTCAATAGCTGCTTAAACTGTAAACCTCTGTTTTATCATACCTGTATTTTTTTTTATTTTATTTTATTTTTTTTATTTTACATTTGTTGACTGGGCTAGTCTAACTGGATAATTGTCCATTTTCAGTAGAGGCCCGGGGAGAAAAGCCCCACATAAAAAGCAAGCACAAACAAAACATTACAACTCCGGTTACAGTTCACTTGTCTGACACAACAGGTCTTACATGGTAATTTAGCATTCATGATAGAAAAAATAGCAAAATAAAAAAAAATAGAAAATCCTTTTTATTTTTGAGTAGTTGACCAAACAAATAGAAGCAAAGAGTATTCAGAAGGATGTAGGAGATTCACAAGAGAAAGTTATAAATAAGGCACAGGAAAATAGAATAGATATGTACAAGACTGGGAGAATTAGTTAAGGGCAGTGACTTGGCTATAAGGCAGTAAAATAACAATAGTCTTTCAAGGGTATAAGTCGTCTAACTAAGAAGGTAGTGGTCTTAAAGTGGCTATAAAGTTAGTATTACATTGGTGCTATAATCTAGGATAACAGGAAGAGAGATCTTAGTCAGGGTTCGTACAAGAACACAGCCAGTGGGTTGTAAGGTATAATTTGAGTTTCTTTTTGAATAGTGCAGTTGAAGAAAGAGATGTGAGTTCAACAGGTAGAAGGTTCCATCTTTTTCCCACAGTGTTAGAGAAAAGGGAATCTCCTGCTTTATTGTTGGGTTTTTTGTCTAGATACTAGTAGTTTATTTGCTGAGCGTAGGTTTGTGAGATTTTTATATGGGCTGATTAGACTCGTGAGAATTGGTATATTAAATGGATGATGAAGGGTGCTATGGGCAATAATCAGTTGGTGGAATTTATTTATTTTTTATTTTATTTATTTATCATTTGTTGACTGGGAAAGTCCGACTAGGTTCCACAGAGCCTGTTTTCAGCGGAGGCCCGTGGAGAAATGCTCCAGATAGAATAGAATTTGATTAGGCAGTTCCAGCCAACCCAGTTGCTTCAGATTTTGGCAGCGGTGGGTTCTGAAAGGGGAGCTGGTAGCAAATCTGTCAATGTTATTGTAGGAGATTGCCAGTTTGTTGAGGTTGCTTTTAGATAGATTTGTGTATATAGGAGAGGCATAGAAGAGAGTTGAGATAAGGTGGGTATGGGCAATAGTATTTCTAGGTATGGGAGTAAGGAAGGATTTAATTCTATAGAGGGAGCCTAGTTTTCAGTTAACTGATTTTATTGTAGTATTGATATGAGTATCATAGTTAAGGTTGTGGTCAGTAGTTACTCCTAAGAGTTTGGTGGTAGTGTCTTGAGATATGATTGTGCCATTATTAGATTTAATAATGAGGTCGATTGGGGTGCACTTTTGTGTAGGAGTAAAGATCAATAGTTTAGTCTTTTTGGGGTTAAGGAGAAGACAACGCTGTAAAAAACATTCTTCTACTAGTTCAAACACCGTTTGGGTGAGGGACTGCAGTTCAGATGGATCTGTAGCTGAGCATGTTAATGTGGAGTCGTCTGCGTATTGTATTCATATAGCTTGGGGGATACTTATAGTTAGATCATTCATAAAGATGGAGAATAGAAGAGGGCCTAGAATAGAACCTTGGGGTACAGCAATGGTGACAGGAAGATGGGTGGGTAGACTGCTGTCCCAAAGCACTGCTTGTTGCCTTTTATCTAAATAGGAC
This sequence comes from Protopterus annectens, assembly GCF_019279795.1. NCBI lineage: Eukaryota > Metazoa > Chordata > Ceratodontiformes > Protopteridae > Protopterus > Protopterus annectens. Next base: position 1,716,331,210 of record NC_056729.1, on the reverse strand, counting down.
TTGAACCATTGAAGTGCTTGAGTATCAGGTGAGAGGGACTTAAGAATATTCAACAGTAGGTCTTGGTTAACCATGTCGAATGCTTTTGAGAGATCAATAAAGGTTGCAGAGGAGAGGGTGTTATTGTAACGGTTTTTGTTAATGTGGTCAGAAAATGATAGGAGGGCAGTAGTGGTGCCTATGGAAGGGTCTAAAGCCATGCTGAGAGCTAGCTAATAGTCTATTTTGGAGAAGGTGGTCCAACAGTTGACAGTGAATGCATTTTTCCATGATTTTATCTGTGGGAGGGAGTAGGGCAATTGGACGAAAGTTAGAAAGTTCTGTTGAGTTGCCACCTTTGTGTAGGAGGGTTATATGAGAGACTTTCCATATGGATGGGGGAAGGTACCTTCTGTTATGGTTCTATTTATTAGGATAGAAATAGAATAATCTACAACTTTAGCTGCTATTTACAGATATTTAGCAGGTAAGAGGTCAGCAGAGGGGGTAGAAGGTTTGAGTTTTTGAAGAAGGTTGCAGATGAGGGATGTAGGGACAGGTTGTAGTTGGAAAGTAGGTGGAGAGTTAAGGAGGTGGGTAGATTAGAGGATACAGGAGGTAGAGAGTTAGGAAGTGACTGGATGGCTTCAGTAAAAAAGATATTAAAGGTATCAGCAATTTGTTTGGGAGTGTCTTGGGAAATACGTGATGGGGTTCGTGTCTTAGAGTTGCCTGGATGTAGAAGTCTGTTGATACCTGACCAGAATTTTTGTGGTCTGTGTTGATTGGTCTGTTGAAGTTGAAAATAGAAGTTTATTTTATCTAATAATATTAATGCTTTAGTAGAATTTCGAAGTTTTTTAAATTTTAAATGATCAGATGGGTCTTTAGAAGTTTGCCATTTGGCCCAGAATTTGTTTCTTAATAGAATTCTTTGCTTAGTTTCCTTTGTGAGCCATGGAACAGTTTTTATTCTATTTCTAAGAGTGCAAGAGGGGGCATGGTAGTCCATGATTTCTAGGCACTTGGAATTGAAGTATGCCACTGCTTCCTCTAGCTGGAAGTGTTTTAGGGGTGACCAGTCACACACACTAAGTTCATTTTGGAAGTGTTCAGGGTTAAAATGTTTATTGGAGCGAGTTGTTCTGAAAGTTGAGGGGTAAGGAGTATTACTCTTTTTGTCTAATTATATAAGTTAGTGAGTGATCACTAATGTCTTCTGGCAGGATGCCTGACAAATATGTTGGGGAGTGTGTGTGTATTAGAATCCAATCTAAGGTACTTTCTTTATTGGTAGGTTTATGGATTGTAGTGGGTGAGGTGATAGTTTGGGAGAAGCCATGTAGGTTTATGTGGCTAGTTGGGTTATCAGTATTACAGGTATTCCAGTCTATATTAAAGTCGCCTAGCAGTATGGTTTCTTGGGGATAGTTATTGGAAAGCCAGCTAAGGAGATTTCCTAGGGGTGTAATGTTATTACCTGGAGGAAAATATGACCAAATAATGTAGATGTACTTACTAGTGTTTAGTTGTAGCTTAGAGATGAGAATTTCAGTATTGGTATGAGATGCTGGGTGAGTATCTAGTTGGGTAACTTGGAGCCCTGATTTGTAAATTAAGGCTACACCCTTAAGGCGATCCATTCTTAAAATACTATATCCTGGTGGGGTGATTTCATAGTCTTGGGTTGCTGGTTTTAACCAAGTTTCAGTAAGGCATAGGATGTCAAAGTCATGAACATCCAGTAGAGCACTTTGTAAATTTAGGTGAGCTATGAAGAGGAAGTTAGGAGGTCTTGTAGGGGTGTGAAAAGAAGAAGGAGAGGGTCTAACTGGGTTAGGAAGAACATTATTGGTAGGGCCAGGATTGCGATGAATGTCACCATCCAGTAGGAGGTGTTGGTGTAGTCTAAATGTGTGAATTAGGGAAAGATTCAGTATGTTATGAGTTCTCTTGACTTGGTAGTGTTTATAGGTAATATAGATAACTCTATGATACTTTGGAAGGAGATAGTTGGTTATGGATGTTATGTTAATGTGTTTAAGGGTGGCTGACAAATCTGGTAGGGATGTTTTGTTTAGAGGGTTGGTGTAAATTAGAGTAGCTAAGATGTTCATAAGCAGTTAAGATATAGGGAAGGAAAAGGAAAGGAAGAATGGAGAATAGGAGTCGGGATTTTAGTATGCTGATATGGGTGAAATAGACATTGTAATGAAGAAGTTGAAGATAGTGTGAATAGGTGAGGTATGCTATAAAGTGGGAGGGGTGCTTTTAAAAAGGTAGGAATACCTTAAATGAGATGTGGGTTGGGATTGGACAAAGGAGATGTGGGAGTGGCTAGAGAGGTATAAGGTTGGGACCACTGCGGGTGGGTGGGAATTGTGTGTAGGGTAGGGGAGCGGAGTGAGCCCGCAGGGGGAACAGAGCGGGTAGAGCCAAAGCAGAGGAGAAGCAGAGAGTGTATCGGTGAATCGAGGAAACAGAGCTGAGGAGAGTAGACTATAGGGAAGGCGCACAGAATTTGAGTTACAAAGAGGTTTGCTAGAGACTAGAGGTTGAACAGGGCAGAGAAGTGTTTAAAGGGAATGATGGCTGGAAATTGAGGTTGGAAAGAGGGCTATGTTATTTAAACAAAAGTATTGCTATACATTAAGGTACAGAGAAACAGAAGGAAATGCTGCCCACCTACAGGCCAAATCAGGTATTTACAAGACTAAAACTCATAGACTTCAGGGGAAGCGCAAAGGGACTAGGAAGGTAGAGAGAGGGACCAAAAATCAGTGGTAGGCTGCTAGCTGCTGCACGCCGGGTAGTTGAACAAAATTGTCACAAGGAGACAATGATGGCTAAAATACAGTGAAGTACATACACTTTGAAATTAAATCTGAAGCACAGATTTAATATGACTATGAATGAAGTGCAGCAGGAGTCCTTTAGAGATGTTCTTTCACAGGCGAGAAGCCATGCTGAGGACTGGGGGACACCTGGGGTGGAAAATAATTCAGCAGGGTCGAAAACTGTAAGGTAAAGGTATAATAAATGTATAGTTAATTGGGCATAAGTCTTGTGTATTCAGTTAGTATTAAATGCAGGAATAGGGAGAGACAGGAGAAAGTGGGTACAAGTATTGAGTTATCAAGGGAGAGAGAAATAAGAGAAGGGGAGTACGTAAGAGAGAAAGTAGAGAAAAGAGAAATGAGGGAAAGGGAGTACGTAGAAGGGAAAGTAGAGAATTTAATAGTGCACCATAGGCAAATGCAGCAAAGTTCTAAGCTTTATCACAGGTCTGGAACAAGTCTAGCGACCAACGCAGTGCATGCTTTCACAGTTTTGAACAGATAATAGAAAATGTAAAGCAACCGAACAGTTACCACAGTTGTGAACAGTTGTAGTGCAATGCTACCAAGCACTTCTTTAGCGACTAAACATAGGTGTTGCACACAGCACATGCCAACAGCTTAATTTGTAGACAACTAGCAGTTTATACGTTCCTTTGCTAAAACATACCTAAAACATAAATGTCAGGGCAGCACGCAGCATATAAAGCCCTTTGTGAGTCTATTGGTGTGGGAGCCACAAAGGTAAAAAGCTCAAAAACATAGATACTAGTACAACATATCTATTGAAACGAGTGGGCAATTAATTGAAACATAGCCCACAAATTTATATGCTACTACAGAATAACATTTGAAATCCAGTGGGGAAATAATCAAAAAGTAGCTCACAAAACTAGACACTAGTACAGCTTAACTATTGCGAGCCAGAGGTGGAATTAATGAAGTAGGGAATTAATCAGGACTGGGATCGCACATAAATACCCCCATATTTGAATTACAGATATCTCTCTCTTCATTATTTTCTCCAGCTTTTCTCCCCCTCTTCCTACTCTGTTTTGCCTACCGGCCCTGCCGTCCTGGACAACTAAGACCAGTCACAGGTTCTATTATTCCCAGATTGACTTACTCTCCCCAACAGGAGAGTCCTACCTTCTCCCAGAATTGACAGGAAAGGAATTGAACGAAAGTATGTTATATGGAGTTATTCCTACTTCATTTTGTATGTAAAGTTGCTCTACCACTTACTAGGAGCTAGTATAGGACCCCGGCCTGAGAAGCCTGCAGCCAAAACCCCCCATACCTGCCTCATCCCGTTTCATCTTTTCCTTGTACCTTTTTACCTGCTATAGTGGTTCCTCACTCTACATAATTGAGTTGGCCACTAGATGGCAGTCTTTACCCACCTATAACCTGTCTTCCTCACAATCTCTCTTAACATAACATATATCTAGTCTTTTCACTTGCTTGTTAATAGTCCTACCTACCTCTGACTTTCACTCCACTCTTTCCTCAATACAGTCGCCTAAGCATTCCTCTAACCAGCCTGATTACCTCCCTCTGTACTTACCTTCACCATACTGATACATTTTCACACTGTCCTGCTGCCGCCTTTCCTTGGTTCTACTCTTATACTACCTAACCACACCCCTTCCCACTACCAACAATCACATAGACCATCTCCATTGGCCAACTAACTCCAACTCCCACTATTCACATACCACTCCCTATCTTCACCCACCACCTATATCTCTCCACACCAGGTATAACCCTGTGAATATAGCAGGAACCTAATAACCTATCCGTCCAAATGTGTAACCTACACTCCCCAGTCCACTTACAAAGGTTACTCATACTCACACTTCTACCACCTTTAACAATTATTACTTATTAACCTCTTATGGACACCCATTACATCCACACCTTCACTACCCCAATAGGCTAACTACCTCTCCTTCTCTACTTACCTTCACTAACCATTTTAACACTACATCTACACCCAGCTATCTACTAGCAAAATACCATAGGACAGTCCACATTAGATAGATTTCTCACAATCCCAGAAAATACGTCAATCTATATAACAAATTCCCAAATCTTAGACTACAAATACTACTATCTTTACAAGATGGAGACATTCACCCTAACCCAGACCCAACAAGTTCAGCTACCACTCACTTCTTCGACCCAAGCACTTTTTCAATTCACTCCCTCACCAAACCACCAAATTCACTCTTATTAGCACACCTCAATATACGTTGCATAAATAATAAGATTGCACAACTTCATGCTCTCCTGGATGTCTAGTCTTTTGACATACTCTGCTTAACAGAAACATAGTTAAAACCTGTAACTAAAGACAATGAAATTATCCCACCTGGTTATATCTTACGACTAGATAGAGCAGCTAAAAAGGGAGGTGGAATAGCTATCCTATTTAAATCAAGACTACAAATTACTACCTATGACTACAAACCACCCCAAGACTCTAGTGCTGAAATTCTTATTACCAAGCTTCAACTTAACACATTCAAATCCATCTATATAATCTGTATCTATCTTTCTCCTGGTAGCAACTTTACCACTGTAGAAAATACCCTTTGTTGGTTATCTCAAAACTTACCCCAAGAAACCATAATCGTAGGAGATTTTAATATTGATTGGAAGAGCTGTAGCAGTAGCCACCCTACCACCCATATTAACCTATTTGGTTTTAAGCAAACCATTACTTCTCCCACCAGGATTAACAAGCCTAATAAGAAGGAAAGTACCTTAGATTGGATGCTCCATAACCATGCCCAAACCTATGAAGCTGGAACCCTCCCTGATGATATTCGTGATCACTAAGTTACCTATATCATCAGGCGTAAAACCAGTCTACCCACTCCAACTATTTTTAAGACTGTAATAACCAAAAAAACCTTTAACCGTGATCTCTTCCAACTGGTCCCCCTTGAAACACCTCCCACTGGATGAAGCTGTTAATCACTTTAGTTCTAAATTCCTAAACATACTAGACCACCATGCACCAACCCGCTCTATCAGAATGAGAACTAAATCCGCCCCATGGCTCTCAAAACAAAACCAAGCAACAGTCACCTCAAACAAGTATAAGGCTAAATACCGCTTAACCAAAAACCCTGTAGACCAACAAAACTTCTGACAACTGAGAAATAAAACTAAACAAGCTATACTGTCTGACAAAAAAAAAACTACTACCTACAGTTCCAGTAGGATCACCATAATAAACCACAAAAGTTCTGGGCAAATATTAACCAGTTACTACACACAGGTCAATCCATCACACCAAACCCACAAGGCACTGACCAGGATAATCCCATGCAAACTGCCAATGCCTTTAATTCCTTTTTTACTGAAACCATTCAAACTCTTGCTAGTCAGTTATAAACTCAGAACTTAACTTTATCCAAGTCCAACACTATCCCAGCCCTCCATTTGTCTTCCAACCAGTCCCAACTACATATATTCTTACCCTTTTTCTAAAACTAAAACCATGCTCTCCTTCAGCAGACCAACTACCCACTGAATATCTACAAATAGCAGCCAAATCCATTGCCTGTCCCGTTTCCATTCTCATTAATAGAACCATCACTGAAGGAAACATCCCTAAACTCTGGAAGGTCTCCCATATTATTCCCCTTCAAAAAGGTGGAAATTGTACTGATTTCTCCAATTACCGTCCCATAGCCCTTCTTTCTCACTTAGCTAAGCTCATGGAAAAATGTATCCACAAGCAATTGCTAGACCACCTAATCCAAAATAATTTACTTTCCAATTGCTAGCATGGTTTCAGACCTTCCCACAGCACTACTACTGCCCTCCTTTCCTTTACTGATTGCATTAACAAAAAACGTAACCTCAATTTACTTTCCTCTGCACTGTTTATAGATCTGTCTAAGGCTTTAGATATGGTTAACCACCAGATACTTATAAATATCCTTAAATCCCTGTCACTAGTGCCACAAACATTAAAATGGTTCCAGTCCTATTTAGATAACAGACAACAGGCAGTACTCCAGCACAACACTTTATCAACCAACCTCCCCATTAACCTTGGTGTCCCTCAAGGGTCCATACTAGGACATCTCTGTTTTTCTGTATTTATCAGTGACCTTCACCTAAAAATCCCTCAACAAACATGCATACAATATGCAGATGTTTCCACACACTGATATGCTCAGCCACATCTATATTAGAACTTAACTCCCTTACCCAAAAGGTGTTTAACACAGTTGAACTTTGGTTCACACAATGTACTAAGCTCCTCCTTTTTACCCCAACTCATAAATCACCCCCAATAGATTTCACAGTCACATCCAATAATGGTACTCTCATATACCCAGATGCTACTACAAACTATTGGGTATCACCATAGATAACCTTAATTTCTACACCCATATTAACAACACCATAAAAACTGTTAATAGAAAACTAGGCTCTCTGTACAGGATCAAACATTTCCTCTCTCGTGTAGCTAGAATAACTGTTGCTCATACCCACCTAATCTCTACTCTCCTCTATGCCTCACCTATTTATACAAATCTATCCAAAAACAACCTTAATAAAATGGAAACCACCTACAGTAACATAGCCAGATTTGCCACAGGCAACCCCTTTAGAACCCCCCACCACTGTTATAATCTAAAATAGCTAGGATGGCTGGAATTACAAAATCAGATTAAATTCCACACACTGACCATTGTCCATAAAACCCTTCACCATGCAACAAATACCCCTATACTATCTACCCTTACCACCCCCTACAAAAATTTGAAGACCTTGTGTTCATCCCACAAACTTCTTGTCAATATTTGTAAGTCAAACAACAGGACTGGAAACTCTCTTCTCTAATACTGTTGGAAAATGCTGGAACCTTCTCCCCACTAACCTTTCCTCACTTCCCTCTTTATCACTTCAAACTGAAACTTTTCCTCAAAACACACTGGTTATGCCCCTGTACTGAACCTGACTGATCAACTATCCCTGCTACTAGGTCCAGCCTACCCTCCGCTTCTCAGTAATCTCTACCCCCTTTTCTTAAGTACAACTGACATTCTACTTCTGGATACTACTAATTACATCATCTTGTATTTTATTAATGTAAATACCATAAGTGTACATAATTAGCTGCCTTCTCTTCTATATACTGTGTATTAAAACTACACTTCAATGATACTAATACCTGCATATTTACATACATATATTTTATATAATCAGCTGCCTTCTCCTCTATATACTATGTATTAAAACTGCATTTGAATGATACTACTTATACCTGCGGTTTTTGCTATATGGTATCAACGTCTAACCTCTTGGATTAGTTTCACTAATGTAATAGCATTGTACCTTGTTTACATCAATTTTGTATATATGATTTTGTTATTGTTCTCATCGGAGCTTATCTTCCCGGGCCTCTACTGAAAATGGATATGTATCCAGTTAGACTAGACCGGTCAACAAATGTAAAATAAAATAAATAATTTTTGGTATTTACTTTCTACTGGTGGTGTTCTTCCACTATAACCTAGCTCCCTCTTTGGGGGCTCCTGACAGTTGGAGCAAGAAAAACTGATGTAATGGCGTCGGCTGCCTGATTTTATACCACTGACGACCTGATATCAGTCCCGGAGTGACAGCAACCGACGCAGAAATACTAAGCCTCTGGTATTCGGTCCGACTGAGGGATACCCCTGGCAGGATAACCCAAGTGTGATGACTGAAACAGTGAGTACACTCGAACATCTACATTTACGGTAAGTGTACACAACTGTACTTTCTGACTTTTTCTTGGTTAGGGTTCCTTGTGGGAAATTCCTTTTCAAATTAGTTTCTGTGAAGGAAAACTTTTATTTTTTTGTACAGAAATGATAGCTAGAAGCTAATCCTACTGATTTTGGGGGTTGTCATTAAAGTTGAATACTTCAGATTATGATCACTTGATTAGTTTGTTTACAATAGAGAGTCTATTATCTTGAATGCAGCCTTCCAAAGTTTTTGGGTAGGAAAAATAAAGTCTGAATATGTAAATGCTGTATGTATTCGCTTGTGCATATTGTTTTGTGCTTGTAGCCCACTCGTGTGAAAAATATTCTTTATTATCCACTGGAATCACTGAATGGTTGAAAAGTGTATTCCCTGCATGCAGAAAAAACAAGATTTTAGAAGTTTTTATCCGGTTCAATTATATGTTTGATTATCCAAACAGTATGATTATCCAAACTACCCTAGGTGCCAATTAGTTTGGATAATCGAGACTCTACTGTATATAATTGCTTGTTAGACTATTTCTTGTAGACAGTAGGTCTGGTTTTCTATAACTCTAGTGCAAATTATCACTTCATAAATTCATAGGTTGTTACTAGCTAACAAACAACCCAGGGGGCCTTTCTAAGCCTAGGTAATTTTCCCAACGAATCATGACATGAGAGCTAGACAGTTATAAGCTACCTGTGTCCATAAAGGGACATGGGTGTTGCACCTAGTGTAAATTTCCTAGTCACCTTCCAGTGGTCTAGGCTGTGCTTAAATTGGCTAATAAATGAACTCAACTTTACATGAATGGGAAGTCTGCTCCATAGGAGGGGTAGTCTCTGGGACATGTATTTGTTTGTCCAGCATGCTCTGTTTTAGTCACAGACAAAATTCAGGTCCGTAGGCCTTGTATTTCTGGTACAGTTTGACTTTTGAATATGTAGAAGATTCATAAATGTGGAGTTTGTGGATACCTTGTAAGGCAGGCATAGTTCACGCCTCAGCACTCTATATAGGAGACTGAGTAGAGGGGAAAGGGCTTTAAGGCACTCTGCATAAGGCCAAGTCTGTTAAGCCTTGTATCCTTTTAATAAGGAACCTCTGTGGTCGTTCTAGTTGCTGCATGTGCCTGATGAGGTATACACCAAAGGGAGCATTGAACTCTGATTGGTTTGATAATGGTAAAGTACAGTGGGATAATGATTGCTGTCAGAAGTGGTTGCTATGGGCTAGTATTAGTTTGTTTGGTTATGTAACATTTTTACTTCAGCTCACCAAAGCTCCACTAACCACAAGTTAAACTACCTTGTTTTTGGCAGTTTGATTGTTCCCTTTCCACACCACAAAGAAAAAAGGTATTAAGGAGACTTTGGTTAAATCCAAATTTTTGTCTTGGACGTGGGCAAGTGACTCTACTGGTGTCCAGGAAAGTAAATAATGTGGGAAGAAATAGCCAGGGAATTGTTATGGCTAGGCTTGTATAGGCCCTAGGGCTGATAGCCTAGTACGAACCTATGAACCTACTGTGGCCATTTCGAGTTCCTTGACTACTCATTTCCTCTTTGTTGCTGTGTTGTATTCTTTGGGAAGTCACTAAGGACTGGTAAAATAGGCACGTCCTCTGTGGATGTTCTGTGTCCTGCTTGGGTAAGGGAAAACACACTTACCTGTGTCATGGATGGGAGCAGGTGATGTTCTTTTGCTTTCCCACCATGAGGAGTTTCTTTCCTAGGGTGTGTGTCATCCTTTGAGACCACTGCTTTTTCCTGGGGAGTCCCCTGGGAAAAGGAAAAAAAGAAAAGTTAAACAATTCTTTGTACAGATAAGGAAATAGATGTAATCCAGAAAGATAATCAGGTCTGGTATCCCACTTGAGACCCAGAGGTTGCAGGACTGACAAGAAAGATAAAAAAGGATTAGTCTAGAGAAAATCACTTTTAGCAGATCTAGGAGATTCTCTGATGCCTTTCCCTTGTGAGGAATAAAGATGTCTTGAAGTTTCAAGTTGTTAATTCAGTTAAGTAGGTAAATGGATGAGTGTTCTTCTGTTTCTACTTGAAACTTCAATGAAGTGCCCTTATTCCTTCCACAGGGGGGGCACATCAGAAAGAGATTCTCCTAGATCTGCCAGGTAAACTGATTTTATCTGATCTAATCTTTTATACTCTTCTCCTTTGTACAGATAAAGGGGATTGGTCGGACTTTAATATCGGTTTATTTAAAGCCTTTCACTCAAGTGCTGAGTCTGCCCCCTCTCTTTGCAAGGAAAGATTTTCTTCTTTTTCAGAATCTGATTTACAACCTGGGAGTCTGGTATTAAACTGGGACAGTTTCTCTGGGTGGAGAGTTTGAGACTCTGGGAGATTATTCTTCAACTCTTCAATAAGGAAATCTGAAGTCCTTCTATACTACTGTTGTGGTATTCTTCACCTTTGAGATCTCCTGCCAAGAAAAGCCCAACGTTCAGCCAGTATACCAAAGCCTTTAGAGCTTGTATGCACCGTATGTCAAACTTATGCTTCCCACATGGAACATAGGGCATAAAGGTGATGTATGGAAGCAGTTACCCTGAACTTCTTTGCCACCAGTCCTAACACCGTCATCTCTCGTTTGTCTGAATGCCCTTTCCTGTGCTGAATATCTTGCCATCAGATAAGTGCCCCATTGAGGTCTTTATTTTTCCTGTTGGTCTTATCTTTTGGTTACTAGGAGTTCATGTCATCCAAAAAGGGAAAATGGTGTGGGGGGCAGATTCCCCATAATGATCATCATGAACAGTATATTTTCTTATCTGGGTGCTTCCCACAACCATACCTCCTGTAGTATTTTTAAGGCATTTGTGTCCAAGACTGTTAGGAGCCAGTTCTCTTCTCTGAAGATCTGTCTTGAAAAACAGTCCGCCCAGGGTAGCATGATGGGAGCTATTAACCCCAAGGTTCTACCATTAAGCAGGCCAAGAAGTCTTGGCCAGATTCTTTGGCTATCCAGCCTCCACTGTATGTATCTCTACAAGTGGATGAAAGCTTTGTAGACCATCCGGTGTCAGTTTTGGATTCCTCTGCCATAATCCCTTTGGAGGTCGGCATGGATACTTCCTTTTGCACATCCTCTGAGGCTTTGCAGGTGTCTGCTCCAAATGTACAAGGGAAAAGTGGATGATTATCTTTGAGGGTCCTGGAGGAATTCTGCAGATTTTAGTCTGAGAAGAGGTCCTGGGTACCCTGAATCTTGTCAGGGGTCTGAACCTCTGGTGTTGGGGTTGACATCCCTGCAAAGAAAAAAGGCTAAACGTTCTTCTGTACATCCTAAGGACCCACAAAGAGAATGTCAGTTTACTCAGGGCCTGTTCAATGCCCTAATAGCTTTGAAGCTTCCCCAAGGGGTTTCTATGCCTATTCCCTCTTGGACTTCAACTCCTTCCAAAAGATCTAGGGAACCTGATTCCTTGGATGAGGATTTGCAGTCAGATAAAGGATCTTTGTCCTATGCTTCCCAGATGCCTTCTCCCTTGGTTTATTTCTGTGATGAAGGGAAATCAATTAGCCCTGATTCTGCTTTGGAGGAGCTGTCTTTCGGGGACACAGTAGCCAGAATGATAGAATGTTTTAAGTGGGATTCTTAGGTGTCTGATATTCAGAAGAGGTGTTATGAGCTGCTTCAGGTAGACTTACCTAAACCTTTTGCAGTTCCTGTGTTGGTTGCTTTATAGCCATCTCTAAGACTCTGGATTCTCAGCCCCCTGCTCCTAAGAAACTTGACAGGTTCTATAAGGTTCCTGAGGATTGTCAGTTTCTGTTTGTATCCTGCTGTTGTCAGTCTCCTCTTACAAGCCTACATTTTCCCTCTGCCAAGCTCTTACCTTCAGGTAAGGGTAGTACAGCTGTGGAGAGGATTGGAAAGGTGGTTTATACTACAACCACCTTGGCCTTTAGTGCCAGTAATTACCAGACCCACACAACCAGGTATGCTTTGGCCTTGATTGCCCAGGCTTGTCAGGTTATTTCTGACCTCTCTGATTCTGAAAAAAAAAGTCCTCTGCTCTTTCTGTTGTGGTTTCTGCCTCTCAGATGGCTTTCCACTCTTATCAGGTGCAGCTATAATGCTACTGATGCCTTTTACAGGGCTGCAGCCTTTGGATCTGTTATGAGGCATTGTTCTTGGCTTCATCTGCAGTTATTACCTGAAGATGTTAAAGCCAAGATTTTGGATGCTCTTTTGGATAATAAAAATTTCTGTGGGACTGCTCCTGTTGATATGTTAAGTCTTTTCAATGAAATGGGTAAACCTTTGTACTATCTTAAACATATTTTTGTGTTCCCCCATCCCTAAGTTTCAGAGGAACTATCCTATTAGGTCTGCATGTGTCCACAAACAAATGCCTTCAAAGGCATGGAAGGGTGGTAGGCAAGTTCCTCCTGCCAAGTTTTCTCAGGCTTCTGTGGCCCAGAAGTCTCCATTATCTGACAAGCCTGCCTCTCTGAAACATTTTGCCCCCCTAACCCTCTGCCAGGTTCAGTTAGCCCGTCATCTCTCCATATGTCTTATAAATTGGCAGCTCATCACTTTAGATTCTTGGGTTCTGTCCATCATTTCTCAGGGATGCTTCACAATGTAGAAATCTGTCCCCCTTTTTTCAGGGATTCCCCACCTCCCTCGAGAATAGTTTCCCCATTTCTCAAGAGATTCTTGGGTCTGTGGATCAGGGAGCTATTCAGCCTGTCCCTCCTTCCCAAGTAAAAAAGGGATTCTGTTCCAGAATGTTTCTGGCTGCTCAAAAAGAGGGGTCTTGGAGGCCTATTCTGGATCTCTCTTTAACACTTTTATCAGGGTTTCTTCATTTTCGGATGTCTTTTCTTTAAACCCTGTTTCCACTTTTACTGTCCCCTGGCTTTTCTGGTGTCCTTGCACCTGAAGGGTGCTTTCCTTTCATATTCCTGTTCACCCTCTTTTCAGGAAGTTATTGTCTCTCTCTCATTTTCAGTTCTGTGCTTTTGTCCTTTGGCTTCTCTGCTGCAGGGTATTCACAAAATGCCTGTCTCTTGTGATTGCCTTTTGCTTCAAGGCATTCAGAATTTCACTTATCTAGATGACATGTTTCCTCAGGCTCCTTTTCCAATTGCCTGTTACAGGCCCAGGAGTTCACATTCTGTCTCCTTCAGAGTCTGGGGTTCACTGTCCACTTCCAAAAGTCTGTCTTGACTCGCTTGCAAGAACATGTGCATCTGGGCTGCAGGATTCAGACAGTGCCAGTGATGGCCTCTCTTCTGCCTAGAAAGATTTCGTCCTTGACAGTTTTCTTTGTCTCGTCTTCTGCCTGCCGTTTCAGCTAAGGAGTTTCTTTCGGCCCTAGGATTCATGGCCTGTTCTATTACAATGCTCCCCCTTCCCAAACTGCATATGCAGAAGCATCAGTTGTACTTCATGTCAGTTTGGAAACAGGAATTCAAGTGGTGAGTTCAGCAACTTGCCCTTAACACAGGCCTGCTCTTTCAGCCTTTGGTTCCTTCTCATGAACTATTCACCGATAATTCAGAGAAGGGATGGGGGCTTCCTGTGGGGACCTGAACGTTCAGGGCCCCCCAGTCAGAAGTCAGACCATATCAATGTCAAAATGATGAGGCCTTTGATTCTGGACCTTCAGGCTTTTCACCCCATGCTCTCTCAAGGCCCCCCCCCCCCTTGAACGTTTACACAGCATCAGAATGAATGTGGTATGTCAACAGGCAGGGGGGTACAAAGTCTTAACTTTGTGTGCTGGCTCTTCAGGTCTGGGATCTTTCCTTCAAACTATCCGCTAACTCTTCTGGCAGTGTATATTCCTTCAGAGTACAATCTTGTGCCATACTCTTGAGCAGGTCCAAACACAGGCTCACAAATAGATGCTTGACTGAGATGTGTTTCTGGACATAGTCCACCAGTGGGGTATTCCTTATGTTGATCTTTTTGCGTCCCTTCTGAAAAGGCAGCTCCCCTTTTGTTCTGGAGTGCCATAACATCTGGCATGGAAGATGGACACCCTTTTTTTTTTCTTGGAAGGATATGTTTCTGTATGCCTTCCCCCCTCTACCTCTTCTTCCAAGAGTCCTGCAGAAGGTTCAGCTGGACTCACCATAAATTTTGCTAGTGACTCCCTTTTAGCCAAGACAGCACTGGTTTCCCCTCATAATGCATCTGTCCAGGGACAATCTCCACAAGTTACCTCACCTGTTGGATCTCCTCATACAGGACAAAGGGTCACTTCTCCATCCTCACTTGCCCACTTTTCAACTGACAGTGTGGGTGATAAGGTTTTTGGTCCCTTTTCGGCACCTCTTTTTGGAGAAAGTGCTCACAGTTTTACAGGAGACAAGAAAGCCTGCAACCAGAAAGTCTTGTATGTCCAAATGGAAAGGATTTGCTGTGGTGCCATGCTCATAGCCAGGACCCTTTTTCAGCAGGTGTCCCTCTGGTGCTCTCCTATTTGTGTGAGTTGCTCAAGTGTGGCTTGACCTACTCTTCTGTGAAGGCCCATTTGTCAGCAATTTCTGCTTTTCTGTCCTTGAATCCTCCTCTGGCTTCTCATTTTGAGGTCAAACATTTTCTTAAAGGTGTCCTACATCTTAGGCCTCCATGAAACCCTATTACTCCTCCTTGGGACCTTCATTTTGTTATGTACAAATTGACTTGGGCACCTTTTGAGCCTGCAGGTACAGCTTCTCTGCAACATAGTACCTGGAAGACTGTGTTGTTGCTTGCCCTTGCTTCTTGGAGGGTTTCTGAGCTTCAGGCCCTTATGACCATTCCTTTTTTTGTTTTTTTTCACAGGGGCACCATCTCTCTTTGTACTAATCCTTCTTTTATGCCTAAGGTTAATGAGTTGTCCTTGAATCAGGCAGTGCAACTCCCTTCCTTTTTATCTTCTCATTCTGTTAGTGAGAAGGTCCTGCATACCTTGGATTTGCTCATGTGTTGGGAAAAACTAAGACCATTTGTAAGTCTGACCAGATTTTTGTTTTTCATCCCAGGACATTGGGTTTGGCAGTTTCTAAGCAAGCCATTTCCTCTTGTATTTCTAAGGCCATTTTCTTTTGTTGTTTTCATGGCAAGTGTGTGTCTACTTCCGTTAAAGCTCATTCCACTAGGTAGGGCTGTTACCTGTTCTGGTGCTTTCTTCAAGGGTTTGGTTACCAATTCCATCCTTGAAGCTGCTGCTTGGTCTTCAATGCATACCTTTACTTAGCATTATAGACTGGATCTGGTTTCTAGGGCCAGAGCAGGTTTTGTTAGAGCCGCCCTGCATGGGTTTGTTGAGGGCTTTTTCAAGCCTTTCACCTCCCAATCCTTGTAGTCTCCCTAAGGTGAAGAATACTGCAACAGTGATATAGAAGGACTTGGTACAGTTCTGCAAAATCTTACCATCTTACTCTCCCTCCACCCCCCCCCCCCTTGTCTTTGAGTTTTGATTTGGTCTTCATCCTGGCCGGAGGTCACCGTTTCCATCTGCATTTTCTCCCCTTGATGTGTGCATAGCCTCCTTTTATCCTGTACAGACTGTTATGTACTGGGGCAGTTCACTTCTAGGTAATTGCGTCCATACATCACCTTTATGCTCTATGTCCTGTGCAGAGAGCATACTTCTGACGTATGGCGCATACAAGATTTAAAGGCTTTGGTATACTGGCTGGAAATCACTGTCCTGGACAGGAGATACCCAAAGTGAAGAATACTGCAACACTGAAAAGGATGTTTATTGTTATAGTAAGATTTTAGACAACTGTACTTTCTTTCCAGATACCTTTGTCAGAATGAGGGACGTTATTCAGGGGAATGAAAAGAAATGTGTGTATCCCAGCTGAGATTTTGTTGACATACTTTGATTAATTTCCACTGAGGGGTTGCCCAGTTTTTCAGCCCTTCTTACCCAAGTATTGTAGAAACATTTCTAGTTCAGATTCCTTTTTCTGGAAATGGAATACTTATTCCTAACAGGGCAATAACAAACAATCCAAGGACAGCTCCAGGGAAGCAGACTATTTATTTGACCTTTGTCCCCCCACCCTAGCAAAATTCAAACTTTCGAAAGTCTAGTTTTCATTTTCATCTATGGCAACCAATAATGTTAGGCTACAGCTGGAAGCGGCATTCCCTTCTTCCTTTTCATGTTGTTCCATTTCATACTTTGTGCAGCTATCCCTGTTCTCCTCCTGTCTGACATCTAATGATATTTCTGGGAGATTATCATCTTCTCCTAGAGTAAAAAAGGGAAAGTATTTTAGTCAAGATTTTTTGCATTTTAAAGAAATCTGGTGACCTTTCCCAGAGTTTGCCTTTCTGAACGTTCACATCAGAAATTATATCCTAATTCTCAAAAATTTCAGATGCTGCTTATGCTTTTCTGTGATTGGCTTACACTTTGTATACTGTCTTTCCCTTTGTGTTATTAGTTGCTCCAAAAGTGTGCTTCCCCATATTAGACCATTGTCTTATTTGCAGACTCTTACATAAGTTTTCAAGAACCCTTGGTTTAAAAAAAATTATTTATCTGGGCTTTCTGAGAAAACTTCTCTCATTCCACTTCTCAAGATTGTTTCTCAGATGCCTAATAGGGTACATAACTTGTGATGATTTTTCTGTCACAAAACAAGCAGAGTATATATTGCCCACATTCTGATTTTCTCTTGCTAGGTTCTTAATTATGCAGGAATAGCTCAGAAGTTAAGATGCATGGCCTATACTACTTTTTTTTTTATTATTTTGGTCAGATGTCACATGAGGACTTTTTAATTATTCACAAGATCAGTTTTGGACCCATCTCCAGCAGATCTGTTCTGTTTCTTTTTTACAGGGCTGAGATTTCTGGAAAAGGAGTTATTGGGCATCTCTGTCCTCTCACCCCTGGGTTTTCCTTTTTCTTCTTTCAGCCTTAAATCTGCAAATGCGGGATGTGAATTCATTTCCAGGGTGGTGAAAGTGCATTGCCTGTGGAATACAAATGAAAGTATATAAATGCCAATTAAATGGTAGTTCTAATGAATAATCTGAAATCCCTGAACCATCTTTAGAGTCCAGGCCATCTGCCAGTTATGTCCTACAGCACTGCAGTGATGTGGCACACAAATTTGGAAAACAAGTCCTGCCCACTTTGTAAGCTTAATCAGGTAGCTGGCTTCTCAGCCCTCTCTGTTTTCAGTCAATCCAGAACATTGTTGTAGACAGGCTGACTAGGTCCCAAACAGACATCTGTGTAATGAAAACTGCACCCAAGGGTCTTTGCTGGATTTATTCATCTGTGGTTAAATTGTTTGCTTCCAGCTGCAACATACAATTAAAGGAATTCTCTTCCAGCACACTCTGCGCTTGGACCTGGAATGCAGATGTGTTTTTAGTGCCTTGGGCATGAATGTGTCTGGATGCTTTTCCACCCTTTCCTCTGATGGGCAAAGTTCTAAAGTGCCAAAAGGTCCATCCAGGGATTATTTTAGGAACCCCTTTTTGGCCCAAGCAAAAGTCTCTCTCCTTGCTTTTGAACTTGACCAAGGGAAATTACCACAAGCTTCCCCACAGAATGGATTTACTTACTCAAGACAGTGGCTGATTGCTACACCCCTGTACTTAGTTTATTCATATGACTGCCTGGGTAATTGGTTCCTTTTGGGCACCTTTTTTTCTGAGGACATACAGAAAGTATTGAAGGAGGCAATGAACTGTACTATAAAGGGGGAGGTTGGCATAATGGTTAAGGTGTTTACCTTACAGACACAAGGTGCAGGGTTTGATTCTCACTTTGGGGCAATTGGCTAGGCTTAAAATGGCCCACAAGAGCAGTTAGCCTAGTACTAAACTATGAACTATGAATCTATAAAATCATATTTGTCAGAGGAAATATTTTCTTGTTGCTAGAATAAGAACCAGGATCCTTTTAAGGTTCTGAAGACTTTGATTCTGCAGTGTTTGTGAGTTATTGTACTCTGGCCTTTCTTTATTCTTTCATTATTCATCTTTTAAGTATTTCTGCTTGTCTGCCCTCAGATGCCCCTTTCTTCTCTAACCATTTTTGAAAGAGGTTCTGCATATCCGTCAGTTTTGTATGTAGGAGTGTTCCTTCTTTGTGTATTTTGTACTGAAAAAAACTTAACTGTTCCCCTTGAGCTTGTTCTTGAGGCATACTGAAGTCCTTCTCATAGAACACAGCGTTCCTCATTGCTGTGAATGTTTCAGTTTGAAGCTTATAGTCAGTCAGCCTTATCTCATCTATCACAAGATAGGCAATTTATGATCAAATCCTTTAGGGCTAAAGTGGTTTCAGGTTTTTCTTTAAACCAAGCTATTCACTCCCCATTTGCTTCTGTGATTCAAAAATTAGAGAGAGTGAGAGTTTTAAATATTCTAGATGCCCACAGACAACTCGGATGCTAGTTTGACAGGATAAAAACCTTTCAGGAACTCTATCAACTGTTTATTTCCTGTTAAGATAAGAGGAAGATGCAACCAGTACCTAAACAGACAATTTCTATTTCTTTTTACTTCACTTACCATAGCAAGGCATGTCCAGGCTGGGTCAGAGTGGGTTGGCCTACCATCTCCTGTACCTACGGCTTCTTCTCTGGAACACCTTTTGCTGCTGGTGACTTTGTAGCCAAAATCCTTCCAGAAACATCTTTTAACAGTAGAAGAAATACCACAAAGGTAACGACCAAAACAAGAATAAGCCAAAAATAAGAAATTTATTGCACTTAGCTCCTCGGCTATTCAGCCTTCAAAGAATAAAAAACAATATCAAAAGTTACACTTAAATATACATAAAATTAACAAGTCACACCCACTGCTAATTAAATTTTGTATTTCCAGTCACATTCTTTGTTTAACCCTGATGGTTCCAGGGTATTGAATTTTAAAATGTACAAAGCTTCCTTCCTTTGGAGTCTACTATTTAAGCTAACATTTTCACCCAGGGATACCTCCACTTTGTCTAGAACACATCCACAAATATGATCTGGATTTGAATTATGAAACTCAAAAAAGTGACTACCCAATGGGCTATCTGTTTTAGCATTTTTTATGTCTTAGATGTTCTTGGAAGTGTACTTTAAAGCTTCTACTAGTTCCCCCAATGTAAAACTTGTTACAGATGCACTTTAAAGCATATATAACCCCACAAGTATTGCAACTAAAATTGTTCCTTATAGTAAAATAATGCCCATTAATATATTTAAAGCAATTAACTACACTTTTATGTACAGAGCACTTGTTACAGGGTACAGTACCTTTAAAAGTTGATATTTCTGTACTAAATCCCACAGTAGAAAGTTCAAACTGGTTATGTACTACCATGTCCCCTAAATGTCTGTCCCTCTTATATGAAACCGGAAGTTTTTTTGGGCATCAACAAATTAAATTCTTTATCCCTAAGTAACATGGGCCAAAACTGCTGAACAGAGTTCACAATTTTGTCACTAATAACATTAAAATTAGTAACAAAATAAATTTCCCTAGGGATTACTCCATTCATATTTTTATTAACTCTAATATTATCAGGGCACCCAAAAGGGACATTATTATTATTATTACTGTTATAGCCATTATTAATACTACAGGCCCTTCAATTGGCATTGGTGTTCAGCCATCTTAATTCCATTATTTTAGCTTGTGGTTCCACAACTGACCTTACATCATATCTCCTATCTAGGAACAGTTTTTCAGATTCCAAGATCTCATTATTAAAGACTTCATCTTTACTACAAAGTCTATGTATCCTAAGAAATTCATTGTAAGGCAATACTTTCATTAAGTGTACTGGATGGCAGCTGTTTCCATATAAAAATTGATTTCTCCGTTCAGATTTGCTGTATAACCCCGTATTCAGCTGGCTAAGTTTAATATCCAGGAAATTCACCTCCATACCCAAATGAATACTATCAAATTGTAGACCCATAGTATTAACTTGTAAATCTTCCACGAATTGAGAAGCATCCTCAGTGGGGCCATCACATAAGAAAATTAGATCTATGAATCTCAAATATAGCAAAACGTGAGACCTATAAAACTTATGACGATATAAATTATCAAATTCAAACTTGCCCATAACCAGGTTAGCATACATAGGGGCGAAAGCCACCCCCATTGCAGTCCCCTGTAACTGATGAAAAACTTCCCCATTAAAAACAAAAAAAGTATTCTTTAAACAAAATGCAAACAAATCAATCAAAAAATAAGACATAGGGGAATCGCTAAGAAATAAAACAGGGCCTGAATACCAACATGTCTGATGTTCGTATATAAGCTCTTTACATCCATACATAACCAGAACATAGAATTATTCCACGTACGTAAACAAGTCTATGTTTAGACGAAAGCGCTTAACCATGAATTGCAGTGGTTTTACCAGTAAAGGATGGATGTTAAGTTGTCTATCTCGCCTTCATTCTTGCTGGATGGGTTCGGAGCCGACCTCGGCTCCGACTCGGCCACTCTAAAAGCTCGAGAGTTGGTTCCACCGGCTCGAGGCTCCCCTTATATCCCACAATGCTAGGCGAGAGTTACCTCAGATCTCGTTTGCCGCTACAGCTATCTAGGTTGGTTTTCTACCGGTTCTTGGTAAGTGACTTTTTCTTGTGTAATTTAGTCTATTAAAACACCTTTAATTTTAATATTTTACTTATTTCCCTTAGTTTAGAGAAATTTTTATCCCCTTCTAAAAAATTTCCGTTTTTTTCCCTCAACTTTAGGTTCTTCCCTTGGGCCTATTGGCCTTTTTCTCTTCCCTAGGGAGTGTGTGTATTATTTTTATTTTAAAGAAAAAAACCTATTTAGTGGTTTTATTATAATTTGTTATAATTTTAACTTGACAGGGTGTAATTAGTGTGTGTGTGTGTGTGTGTGTTTGATTACACCTTCTTAAAAATGTCTAAAGAAGCAAAGGTCTCCGGATTCAAGAAGTGTGATGCGTGCTGTCAGAAAATGTCTCTGACAGACGCTCACACTTCTTGTGTCTACTGTCTGGGACCTTTGCACCTGCAGGACTCCTGTGCTGTGTGCCATGGCTTCAGCCCCAGGGTCCTGCAGGAAAGAAAAAATAAATTGATCTTGAGGGGCTTACTCAAGCCAGAGGATTCCCTTTCTGTTTCTGCTGGGAAGCCCTCTGGGGCATCTAGGTCTTCGGCTCCGACAACTGAGCCGAGACCTAAGGTTTCTAAACCTCTGCCTACATCGGCTCCGGCTGGAGCCGATGAGTCTCAGTCCACAGTTTCTGTGGTTCCCTCGGCTCCAGCCGGAGCCGAGGTATTAGAGGTTCCGTGTCGGCTCCGACCAGACCTTCGGAGCCGACAACTAGGAAGAGGTCCAGGTCACCATCTCTTGGCTCCGTTCATTCGGCTCCAGGATCTCCCCTGCTGTCTGAACGGAGCCAAAGATCTCACTCCTCTAGGTCATCGAGGCTGTCGGATCATGACCTTCAGAGGGTAGTGAGTCGACTTAAGTCCGAGGCACTGGCCCAGATGCTTCAGAGCCCGACTCATCAGTCGATGCCTGCCCGGTCCATCAATATATTCCTCCTTCGACTCTCTTGAGTTCGGGCGGGTCGTCAGAACCGAGACTGTGATAGCGTCGGAGCCGATACAATTGTCTTCGGCTCCGTCGGCTCCGATTTCTTCCTTGGAAGAATCTCGGCGCCGGACTTCCCTCGTCGGCTCGAGGGGTGAGTGGCATCGGACCCTTGTCCGACCCCTCTCCCTCTCGGAGCTTCGGGCTGGTGAGTTCGGCTCCGACATCGACCTCGAGCCATCACTGTCGGTGCCGAGGGGTTCTTAGCTTCTCGGGCGGGGACCTCTGGCTCTGCCTGACAGGGGTGCATTCGAGGTCATGCGGAGTGTGTTAGAGCCTGGCTCTACTCCACAGTCGGCTCCGTCCGCCCCTCCCTCTACAGTGCCTCAGGTTAAGTCGACACACTCCCTCATCCCGGACCCCAGAGAGCCAGCTCCTCAGGAACCCCTGTGGGATTTCATCCTCTTCGAGGCCTCTCCTGATTTGGCAGAAGAGCCCCTCGGAAGAGGAAGTGTAAGAGGAAACACATTGACTCACCTGAGTCCATCACGTCAGACACAGATTTGGATGATTCTGAGGGTTCCCCGTTCCCCTTCTGAAGATGTCTCATTTGCAGACATTCTGGAGATCCTCAAACAGAGGGAAATTGGCCAGCCCTCAACCCTTCGGAGGACGAATCTGTGTATCTTGAGGCGTTTGGCTCTCGTCCTTCCACCTCCTGGGTGTCTCCCCTTGACCCCCTCATGCAGGTGGTTGCTAAGAAGGCATGGACGGCTCCTGATTCAGTGGACCCCACTCCCAGGAGACCCTCCAAGTTCATAACGGCACCAGCAGACAAACAGTTCTTAACAAAAGGAGTTTCTGTGGATGCTATGGTGGTAGCTGCTGCCACTAAGAAGGAGCTAGCTGATCCTTCAGTACCTGTCCATCCACCTAACAAGGAATCTAGGTCCATGGACAGGTGCGGAAGCGGATGTTCTCGTCAGCGACATTTACCATGCGTTCGCTGAACTACCTGTGCCATTTTACTCGTCTTCAAAGGGACTTGATCAAGGAAGCGAGTGAAATGTTAAAGGACCCTACAGCTGCGGGTTTCCAAGATAAGATGAACATGCAGCTGGCTACCCTTAACTCCATAACCAACTCCTCCATGCGCCTTCTTTCTTACGCGGCTGATGGAGCGAGCAGAGCCGCAGGGACAGGTGTGGCCTTACGTAGGCATGCCTGGATGCGGCTATGCAATTTTATGGACCTTCAAGGCGTCTTTCACTAACTCCCGTTTGATGGATCATCCTCTTTGGTCCTCAAGTGAAAGAAACCTTGACTAGGTGCGAAACTGATGGCAAGACCCTTTCTGCCGTCGAGTCCGTTTTCTACTCCTTCTAGGCCTTACCCCAAAGGCCAGAAAGGTGGAAAGATGTGGTTCCGTAAACAATCTCAAGGGACTTAGCCTGACGACAGAGTCGTTTCCCGCCAGAGGCAGAGGGGAATAACAATGGTAGGCGTCGCCCTAGGGGCAGGGGGTCCGCAGAACCAGGGCAATCGGGAAGCCTTCCTGACGAGCCCTTTCAGCATCCCTGAGGTGTTGCCCGACTGCCCATCTTCGGAGGCAGTCGGGGAAGATTGTCACTGTACCCAGAAGCCTGGCTATCCCTGACTCAAGACAAATGGGTACAGTCCATCATTTCGAAGGCTATTCTATCCCCTTTCTTCGCATTCCAAATCAATCAAAAAAATCCCTTCCAGATGTTCCACCCGCTCAAAGGGATCTAGCGGTTTTGGAGATTTCAAAACTGATTGCAAAAGAGCAATTCAGCCAGTTCCAGCAGACCAGCAAGGATCCGGAATCTACTCAAGGTTCTTTTAGTTCCAAAGAAAACAGGGGACTGGAGACCAATTTTGGATCTCAGTGTCTTGAACAGATCAGTCAAGAAAACAAGATTTCGGATGGTCACGCTGCAATCCATCCTTCCCCTTTTGGGCAAAGGAAACTGGATGTGCTCTATAGACCTTCAGGATGCGTGCTATCACATAAAATGAACAGGCGCTCCAGAAGATTCCTCCGCTTCAGGCTGGGAACCAGTCATTTTCAGTTCAGGGCCCTGCCCTTTGGTCTCACCACTGCCCCGGTGTTTACCAAATGCATGGCAGTGGTAGCTTCTCACCTGAGACGACAAGGATTCCAGGTGTTTCCATATTTGGACGACTGGCTCCTCACAGCTCCCACCAAGCATCTCCTTCTGATGGCCAGGGATTACACTTTTCGCATTTGTCAAAAGCTGGGTATTTCAATAAATTGCGAAAAGTCTGTTTTGTCGCCTTGTTGTACTATTACCTACATAGGCGCAAATCTAGATACAGTAAACATGTCTACGAGACTAACAAATCAGAGAATAACAGACATTCACAAACTGGTATCACTCCTTTTCAACAACAACAGAATCAAAGCCAGGTTAGTTCTGAAAGTGTTGGGAATTATGGCAGCGGCCATACCTCTGCTTCCATTAGCCAGATTCCACATGCGGATCCTTCAATGGATGCTCTTTACTCAATGGTCATACCAGCAACTTCCAATGTCTCACACCATTATGATCACGCAAGCGTGCAAAAATCATCTCAAGTGGTGGATGTCTTCCCCTCAGCTCTTGTTGGGAAGACCCTTTGTTCCACCTCCTCCGGTTGCTACTCTGACTACGGATGCCTCCCTGATCGGGTGGGGGGGGCATTATCAGGGCAGGACGGTCCAGGGCACATGGCAACCAAAGCGAATGCCACTTGCACATAAATGTTCTGGAGATGAGAGCAGTGCTTTTAGCGTTGCAAGCCCTTCAAGACTCTCTTCCCTTGGGAACGATTGCAATCCAAACAGACAATATGTCTGTAGTGTGGTACATCAACAAACAAGGTGGAACCAGGTCATACTCCTGTGTCGAGAAGCACTCAGACTGTGGCAATGGGCGATTTCTTCTCAGCGGTTTCTGATAGCAACGCACATCCCGGAAGTCCAATCAAATTGCGGACAAGTTGAGCAGAGCTATCCTCATGCCTCACGAGTGGTCTCTGAAAGACTCTGTAGTGAGAGAAATTTTTCTCAAGTGGGGCCAGCCTTGCTGCGATCTTTTTGCTACTCCCCAAAACAGCAAGTGCAGAGAATATTTCACTCTGTTCCCTTTACCAGGCCAACCCAGCAGAGGCGCTCTAGTCCAAGTTTGGCCCGGGACTTCTGTATGCATTTCCTCCTTCCCACTAATCTCTCAAGTGATACAGAAAGCTATCACTCAGAAGGCCTCATTGATCCTCATTGCTCCTTACTGGCCTCGACAAGTGTGGTTCCCCTTTCTACATCGATTTCTTTTGGGCGACCGTGGAATCTGGACCTAGTTCCAGATCTTTTGATCCATCAGTCGGGTCAGTTTCATCGCTCCCTCCCCTCTCTGAACCTCACTGCTTGGTTCCTCCAGTTCCAACCTTAGCCAGGCTTCCTCAATTATCTCACTCTGTTAGAGATATTTTGATAGCTTCCCATAAATCTTCCACTCGGAAGATTTATTTGAGTAAGTGGAAACGCTTCACATATTGGGCTCAAGGAAAGGACATAGATCCTTTCACTGCTTCCATCCAATTAGTCCTTGATTTTCTAGCTGAACTCTTCCATGCAGGTTCATCTCCCTCTACACTTAAAGTTCAATTGGCAGCTATTTCTAACTTTCATGTGGGTATTTCTGAATCTGCCTTAATGTCCCACAAGCTTTGCAAAGCCTTTTTGAAAGGAGTTTTTCTTCTCAGACCTCCTATAAGAAATCCTCCTTCTCCTTGGGACCTAAATTTAGTTCTTGCTTCTTTGATTCTCCCCCCTTTCGAACCTGCAGTCTCCTGTTCTTTAAAATTATTATCATGGAAGACTCTTTTTCTAGTAGCTATTACATCAGCTAGAAGAATTTCAGAGCTTCAAGCACTCAGCTGTCGTCCTCCTTATCTTTTGTTTCATAAGGACAGAGTATCCTTACGAACTAACCCGTCCTTTTTGCCTAAGGTGGTCTCGACGTCAAATCTAAATCAAAGCATTGATCTACCTGTCTTTTTTCCAGAATACTCCAATAGGTCTGAACAAAAATTACACTGCCTGGATGTTCACCGTCAATTGAGGTACTACTTGGATAGAACAAAACAGTTCAGAAAATCTGATCAGCTGTTTGTCTCCTATCACGGGAAAGCAGAAAGGGACTTTCAGTTTCAAAGGTATCATTATCCAGATGGCTAACATCTTTGATTTCCCTTGTATATGAAATTAGACATCAAAAGCTGCCTAATAAACCTAAGGCCCATTCCACCAGAGCTTTGGCTACTTCTTTAGCCTTCCAAGACAGACTGCCTATTGACACCATTTGTGCAGCGGCTACTTGGGCTACTCCTCACACTTTCATTTCTCATTATAAGTTGGATTTAGCTTCTAGGCATAGAGCTAACTTTGGTTCCACTGTTCTCAGGAGTCTGTTCCGTTAGGCCACCGGGACAAGGTGCTAGGGACGGTCCCATCCAGCAAGAATGAAGGCGAGATAGACAACTTAACATATAGAAGTTATGTTCTTACCATAACGTTCCATGTTAGTTGTCTTCTTCTCGCCTTCTTCTTGCGTCCCACCCTCCTTCCCCCTGGCCTGGACAGACCTAGAGGAGTTGTGATTGTGACCTCTCTTTCTACCACCTCTTTCTTAGACATATGCTGTTGTGCATATTTCCTGGTGCAGGATGTAGGTCACCCTTCTTTCTTCCTGTTGTTAGAGGTGGACTCTGTTTACAGTTATACTGTTACTATTATAAGCTGGGGTTAGCTTACAAACGAGATCTGAGGTAACTCTCGCCTAGCATTGTGGGATATAAGGGGAGCTTCGAGCCGGTGGAACCAACTCTCGAGCTTTTAGAGTGGCAGTCGGGCCGAGGTCGGCTCCGAACCCATCCAGCAAGAAGAAGGCGAGAAGAAGACAACTAACATGGAACGTTATGGTAAGAACATAACTTCTATTTTCTCTCCACAACAACTGCAAACTGTAGTGGTTTCTACAATTGTTGGATTCATCTGCTGCAGTCTTTGTCTCCCTGGTCAGTTGTTTGATCATTGCTAGTAAGTGTGAATGCAGCTTTTTCTGTGTTGGTTACTGAGCCATGTGTGACTATAGGTGAAGCCTGCCAGCCTAGCTATAAAGAATTTTGTAGATAATTCTGTCATTTGTAAATATTAATGTAAGCCCACAGTTTTTTTCTCTTAAATATCAAAAGACTGTAGTGAATGTGGAACTGAAAAAAATGTAACCGTGCACTCTGCTGTAAAAAAAAAAAAAAAATAAAATAAAATAAAAATAAAAAACGCTGATAAGTCAGGCAGTGTGAAATTCTTTGATCTAAACCTCTGAGCTGAAATGTGTAGAGGGAGGCATTCTCCCTATTGTTTTGAGTCCAGAGTTAATGGCTAGAATTTACATGTATAATTTATTTTATTGCTCTGGCTTCCTGACTAGCTGCAAGATCAAAAGGGCTGTTAAACTCTGCGTTCTGTTAGCCTGGGAACCAGAAAGAAATTATGTAATCTAAAATGAATCAGTGGCACTGTGTTATCAATTTAAGGACAGAGAGAATGAGGGCATTTGCACATTTGTCTTGAGAACATCCAACTCTTCCACTCTGCCTGTATCTATATGCAAGTAGGATTGTAGAACTGTGTTGTCTCTTGGATATAGCTATGAAATAGGAAGATTAGACTAGTGTGTTTTTTGTGATGTCAGAATTTTTCTACTGTATTATTTTAAGTATTTCTCTGTGATCTCTGAACTCTTGACTAGTACTGTGTAGTAAGAAGTATCATCTTGTGTTTTTATTATTATTAAATATTTTAAAACCTTTCAACTGTGGCTGTTTTGTGTAGTGATGATTTAAACTCTGAGTACATTGCATGTATATAGTGATACTGTACCAAGTCACTCCAAATAAGTCTTGACTGGTTGCACTTACCATTTGGATAATAATAATGCACACTATAACTGGACACCCTTTTATAGGGGCCTTTGAATAGCTGATGAATATTTGCTGGGTGGTAGCAGTGATTTCCACCGTATAGTCTGGGTAAAAGGGGCACAGCTAGAGAACCTGTGCCGGCCTTCCCTATGTGTGTGTGTGCGTGTGGTTGTATAAACTCTTATCTCACTGTGTGTCAGCTACTTGGGTAGGGACTCGAAGCACTGGTTGGACAAAGAGGGTGCTGGAGGTTTTAGCTTTCCCACTAGGGTGAGATCTGGACCCTGTAGCTGTGCCAGTGGGGGGGGGTCTTATTGGGGACCTGGAGAGAAAGGGAGAAACCAGCCCCAGACTGACTGATCTCTGTGTGCTCTTAAGGGAAATTGTACTTAACTGTGTGTTTATTTATTATTCTTTCCCTGTATGGACGCCCCTCACTGGTGTTAGTGGTGAGGATTGTGGCTTCTTGATTGCTGTGCCAGGGCACAGGTGTCACACCATGTTTTAGATAAGTGCTCCATTGCTGTTGCTTCTTATCTTTTCTTCCTTTTTAATTTAGGGAATTTGTTTACATGTTATCTAAAAACAGAAAATGTTAGTGTGGGAGGCAGATTTCCCATAATTGTCACGAGCATTCTCTCTTCTTTTTGGGTAATTCTCACGGTCATATAAAGTGTTCTGTCTACAAAATGTTTGCCCCTAAGACCCTACCTAGGTGTCTGTCCTCCTCCTTGTCTATTTACATGGAGAACCAACGTCTTCAATTATTGCTGCTGGTTGCTGTGGTGGAATATTCACATCCTGAAGGTCAGCCTCCTGCCTAGAAAAAGGCCTAGAAACTCGGGCCTGATTTGGTGGTTGTTCTGCCTCCTCCAGATGTCTCTTGAGTCTGGTGAAAGCCCAGAAGATTGCCCGGTTGTTATATTGTATTCCTCTACCACAACCATATTGGAAGCTGGCATGGATCAGACTTCTCCCGTGTTCTCAGAGGCTTTGCGGACATCTGTTCTGGATGCTGAAGGGGAACTTTGGCTAATTATTTCAGAGGGACCAATGGGGATTCTGCAGATACTGGTTCAAGATGCGAATACTACTACAATAGTTGAGAAAACAAACCAGCATGTTTTCTCTGCTCCTAAGTATGCCCAGTGTGAATGGCAGGATTTTAGCCAGGGGTTATTTAATGCATTGATTGCCTTTAAGCCTCCCCAAGGAGGTACTCAGAGGCCCTGAGAGCAGGACTCCTGTGAAAAGGAATTGGATTCTGGAGAAAGGGTCTTTGGCATATTCCTCTCAGATCCCTTCTTTGATGAATTATGGCTCTGAGGAGATGAACACTTAGCCGAGACACTCTATTTGAAGAACTCTCATTTCAGGATATTATTTCTCATATGATGGAATTTTTTAAATGGGGCTATTATCAGGTTTCTTATACTCAAAATAAGTATTTTGAGCTCCTTCAGATGGAGTCCCCTAACCCCGCTACTGTCTGTCCAGTCCAGGATGCCCTTTTAGATAACTTTGTAGAAGCTTCTGTGGCCCTGGATTTTCAACCTGCAGCCCCAAAGAAATCTGAGAGATTTTACAAGATGCCCAAGTGTATGTTTCTCCACAGATGTCCTTATGCTGACCCTTCTGTAGTGTCTGTCTCTTTTGACAAACCCTCTGAGCTTTTGCCTTCTACTAAACTACTTTTGTCTGACAAGGGCAGTAGAGCTATGAAATGGCTTGGCAGGATGTTATATTCTGCTGCCACCTTGGCTTTTTGGGCTATTAATTACCAGACCCATATGACCAGGTATATTTTAGCCCTTTTTCAGGCTTCAAATGCTATCTCAGAGCTCCCTTTCTTTACTGGGCTCATGCTCAAGTACCCCACCACTCTATTAAATGCAGTTAAGATGCAGCTGATGCCTCATCTAGAGCAGCTGCTTTTCATACTATTTTGAGATGTTACTCTTGGCTTCATCTCCAATCTTTGCCTGATATTAAGACTTTACTGGTGGAGGATAAGAAGAACCTGTTTGGTTCTGTGGCTGCTGCAGGATAAAGATACGGCCTTGCTGGAATTGAAGCATATTTTTTCTAATATTCCCAAGTTCCAGTTGAATTATCCCTATAAATCTGCTTTTGTTCTTAGACAGCCTTTCCCCCCTTCCCAAAGGTAAGAAGGGTTGTAGGGCGGGTTCCTCCTAAGTTTATTCAGACCCCCAATTCTCAGAAACCTCCTTTGCAAGATAAGCCAGGTTTTGTCTATTTGCTTCCCCTTTTCCTGAGCAAGGCTCCCTGATCTCTTAGTTTTTCCCAGTTAGTTAAGGATCACTCAACTCTCTTTCTTCTTCCGTCATCCATCAGGGATACTTCATAGTATGGAAACCCCTTCTTCCTTTTCTGGGCATCTCTCAACCTCCTCAGGAACAGCTTCCTTTCTTCCCAGAACTACTTCAGGGCCTTTTGGCACAAGGCACCATTCAAGCTGTGCCTCCTTCACAGGAAGGAAAGAGGTGTTGTTCCAGATTGTTCCTGGTGCCTTCCTTCGAACCAGAAAGACCCATTCAGGACCTCTCTCTATTCAAAGCCTTTCTGAAGATCCCTTCCTTTTGGATGTTCCTTCAGATAATGTTTCCTCCTGTTCTACCCCTCACTTTCCTGGTCTCCTTGCATCTCAAGGATGCTTGTGTTCACATCCCAATTCATCCTTTTTTCAGGATGTTTTTGCTTTTCACTGTTTCTTCATTGCATTTTCAGTTCCCCTGTTTGCCCTTTGGCCTTTCTACTGCCACAAGGGCTTTCACCAAATGCCTCCCTCCTGTGATTGCTTTTTGCAGAATTAAAAGGGGTTCTTATCTTTCCTTATCTGGATGACCTACTCATTCAGGCTTCCTCCCCTGATACCTTGCGTCAGCACATCCACTATAATGTTTCTTCCATGCAAAGCCTGGGGTGAGCAGTAAATTTACAAAAATCAGTCCTTGTTCCTTCTCATGATCACGTGTTCCTCCGTTACATGCTCCAGACCATCCCTTTGCTGGCTTCCCTACCTCTTCCAAGAATGTTCGTGTTTCACTGTTGCAGTCCTAACAAATGGGTTATCTGGCCCTCGATCGGCCCGAATACCAAAGATAAGGGGATATGATGTCAGCTGTTGTCGGTTGTATAGGATGTCAGTATCCTTGATACAAAATAAAGCAGCCGACGTCACTTCCTCAGTCTTTGCTGCAGAGCCCGAAGCAGAAGCTTTTTGCACGAGTGCCGGTCAGCCATTTACCATTTTGATTTCAGACTATGAAAGTTGAAGTCATCTACAGCTAAGTACCCCATTGGGGATCCTCTTTTTCTTGCCTTAACTAATGTCAGAAAAAGTTAATAATCGTCTTGCCTGTGGAAAGCAGGTTCCCCATAGAGATTTTCATTCTTAATGCATTATTTGTTTAGGCCTTGACCATGACATTCCTAACTGTGATCTCTGTGCTTCCTTTAATCTGCCTATTATTTATCATCGGATTACGCTTTTAGCTAAGCACTGTGGACTGTGGCCTAAATTCGTCAGTATGGCTTCCGCTGGTCTTCAGGTTTTGGATATTCCTAAGAAGTGTAAGTACAAAGACACAGACAGGCTTCAGAGGGTCAAATCTACCGGTGACGTTAAGTTGGTAGTCAGTCCAGCGGTAGTCAGTGAGGTGCCTTTGCAGCCTCTGCAGCCTCTGCAGTCCGCGGATTTACCTCCGCAGGTCTCTGGTGAGACCATTGCAGAGTCCTCCATGCCTCCGGCTTCCATTTTGCTTTCTGACCTTCAGCCTGTAGCTAAGCAGGCTCTGGTTTCCGAGGACTCCGTTCTTCATTCTGACAGCAGGCACATACTGATGACCTCGGTAGCCAAGCCTCCGGAGTCCTTCCGACTTTCAGGTAAATCTTAGGGAACATTTTAAATGGGAAAGCCAAGACTACCCTCAATCCAAGAAAAGGATCAGGGAATTTTTGGATTTGCCTCAGCACAAGTCTCTGGCTATTCCTCCTGTGTTGGACGTGGTGGATGATGTTTCTCTGGAAAATTCCTTGACTCCAAATTCTGTCCCTCCTGCTCCCAGGAAACTTGGCGGGTATTAGAGTTCCTGATCTCATTTGTTTCTTTATCGTAATCCTGTGGCTGACCCAGAGGTTATTTCTCAAGGACCTAAAGGGGTTAAGGCCACTGTTACCAGAAATCGTGTTCCTTCTGATGGAGAATCTAGGAATCTAGACAGGTGGGGAAAGAAGGTTTATACCTCTGCCACTCTTGCTGTTAGGTCTGCCAATTGCCTTTTTCATATGCCCAGGTATCAGCAGCATACCTTGGAGGTTGTCAAATATTTCCAGTCTGCCTATCTTGGCGGAAAATAAGAATATGCAGGATTTACTTAATTCTGCCAGTCTTGTTAACAAGCATTCATTACACTGTGTTTTTGTCGTTCTTGAAGCTTCCTTCAGGGCTGCAGCTACTGGATCTGTTATCAGGAGGCATGCTTGGCTCAGGGAACAGCCCCTTCCAGAGCCTGTCAAGGCCAAACTTTTAGATGTACCTTTACACAAGGACAGTCTTTTTGGCAGTAAAGCGGAGGAGGTGCTCAAGAAGATGGATAAGGCCAAGTCCATGCAAACAGTTAAAGACTTTCTTCAAGTTCAACCTCCTCGCTTTAGCAGGAACTACCCTTCTAAGAGTTGGATGTTTCCTGATACTGGCAGACAGAACCGTTCTAGGACCAGAGGTTATAGATCTGCTAGGGGATAAGGGGCTACTCCTCAAAGGACTAAATGGCATGCTTCCACTTCTAAGTCCGGAAGTTCTAAGCCTGCATCTCAATCCAAGCATTCTCAATGACTTTGCCCAAGTTCTGGATTTTTCTGCTTGCCTGGAGTTTCCTTTAGGAGGAAGGTTAGCCAATTTTGCAAAGGTCTGGGCTACCATCACAGACGACAAATGGGTACTCAGAACTGTATCCCTAGGACACAAGTTTTCTTTCCACACGTTTCCGGTGCACAAAGGATTCCTGGACATTCCCTTCAAATCAAAAGGCAGAAGTAGAAAAGCAAGTTTTGTCTCTGTTGCATCTGGGGGCAATAGAATCGGTTCCTGCTTAGCAGGTAGGCCAAGGTTTCTATTCCAGACTTTTCTTGGTGCCAAAAAAAGAAGGCACCTGGCGGCCTATCCTGGATCTATCTATTCTGAATTCTTTCTTCATGATTCCAAAGTTCAAAATGCTCACTCTTCATCAGTTACTACCAATGTTGGACAAGGACTCCTGGCTGGTAACTTTGGATCTCAAGCTTATCTGCACATTCCCTGTCAGGGAAAGCTGCAGGCAGTTCCTTCGCTTCAGAGTGGGTAAGCAACATTATCAATTCTCTGTGCTGTCCTTTGGCTTCTCTACTGCTCTCAGAGTTTTTGCAAAGTGCCTGGCTCTAGTCATTGCCTTTTGCAGGCAGAAGAAAATTCAGATTTACCCTTACTTGGAAGACTGTCTGATTCAAGCAAAGTCTCTGAAACAGCTGTTAAAGGATTTGGAATTTGTAGACTCTCCTCTCTTCCCTGGGTTACACTCTCAATGAACAGAAGTCAAAAATGGTACCATCAAAGGAGATAACATTCCTGGGAGCGAGTCTGAATATAGCCGCCCAGATGATACATCTCACCCAGGAGAAGCAGTCAACTCTTTCAGCTTACTTCAAGGGCTTGGCAAGCCTGTCCCAGCTCCCTGCAAGGAAATACCTGGGATTCATGGCTTCTTGCATTCTCATGATTCCATATGCAAAGCTGCATATGAGGAAATTGCAATTGTATCTCAAGAACTTTTGGTGTCAGCACACACAGGGCCTGGTTGTGATTATTCCTCTGCTTCCTTGTCTGCAGAGAGAGTTTCTATGGTGGGCAGCAGCCTGTTTGCAAAACAAGGGCATGCCTTACCGTCCACCTCCTGCAATTCAAGTTCTGACCACAGACTCATTGGATTTCACCTGGGGAGCTCACCTGGATGGCAGATGCATACAGGGATGTTGGAACGCCCAACAGATGCACTTGCACATAAATCTGAAGGAATTAATTGCAGTTCAGTAGGCCTTACTAGCTTTCAAGCATCTTCTTTCACCTGGAACTCTGCTTGTCAGAACAGACAACACCACAGTCATGTGGTGCATCAACAAACAGGGAGGGACTCATTCTTACCCCCTGTGCAGACAAAGCATGACTCTATGGTCCACAATAGCATCATTGGGCCTACATCTTCTAGCTCAGTTTCTTCCAAGGAGACTCAATGTTTTGGCAGACCAGTTGAGCAGACAAACCCTGGATCCTCACAAGTGGCAGCTGAACATAACAGTCTTTTTTACAGCATCATTCAGAGTTGGGGTACTCCACAGGTGGATCTTTTCTCTTCCCTGGACACCCACCTTCTGCCCCTTTTTTGCACCAGACAGCATCACAGCAAAGCCTGGAAAGTGGATGCTCTGTCTTTCCCTTGGACGCTACTTTCAGTTTATGCCTTCCCTCCTCTTCCTCTCCTTCCCAGAGTGTTGTTGAAGATCAGGGACGAAAGACCAAGGACCATTCTCATAGCTCCAGACTGGCCCAGACAGCATTGGTATCCTCATCTTCGCAGTCTCTCCCAATTTCATTTGTGGCATCTTCCTCTGAAACCAGATCTTTTGGTTCAGGAAGGGGGAAAAAATGTTGCATCCTCCTCTTCAGAATCTCCATTTGGCAGCTTGGCTCGTTGTATGACTCAATCTACTTCTTCCCTTTCCCAGCAGGTGGTTAATGTACTTCAGGAGGCCTAGCACTAGAAAGTCCTACGCTGACAAATGGGAATAATTCTCTCAATGGATGCAGGCAAAAGGCAAATCATCTTCTCAGTCTACTCTTCCTCTGGTCCTGGAATAATTGGCTGAATTGCTTCAAGGTGGACTTTCCTTTTCTTCTGTCAAGATCTACGCTTCAGCTGTTTCTGCTTACTGTTCTTTTGAACAGCCCATTTTCAATCTCATCCTGTGATGAAAATGTTTCTCAGAGGTGCTAGCAACTTGAAACCTCCCAGAATGGTACCCACTCCAGCCTGAGATCTTAATTTTGTTTGGAGAAGCTTACACTTCCACTTTTTGAGCCAGCTGCCACTGCAAATTTAAAGTTTCTCTCTTGGAAAACTGCATTCCTTTCGGCTATTTCTTCAGCAAGGAGAGTTTCAGAACTACAGGCTTTAATGTTTGTGGAGCCTTTTCTCATTTTCCATGCAGGTTGTCTCTCCCCGAGGACTAATCCCTCTTTTGTGCCGAAGGTGGTTTCTAGTCTGACTCTTAATCAGTCCATACACCTTCCTACATTTTTCCCTAATCTTCAGAATAGAGGTGAAAGGATCCTGCATTCTCTTGATGTACACAGACGGCTCAGGTTCTACTTGGACAGGACTAATGATCTTCGAAAGTCAGCTCAGCTATTGGTCAGCTTTGCTCCTGGAGCTCAGGGCAAAGCTATTCCTAAGCAAACCATTTCTAAATGGATTGCTCACTGTATTACTTTTTCTTATTCCTTTCATGGCAAGATTCCTCCTCAAGGAGTGAGGACCCACTCCACAAAAGCAGCCTCCACTTCTGCAGCTTTTTTAAGGGGTGTCCCTACTAAAGACTTTTTAGAGGCTGCCACATGGTCTTCTGTACACACTTTCACAAAGCACTATAATTTGCCTTTGTTTTCTAGATCCAGGGTGGGGTTTGCCAGTGCTTTTCTGCAGGGCATTCTCTCCAATCCTTGATTGGGTTGGTACCTCCTCCCTCTTCTCTAGGCTTTGGTAATCAACCCATTTGTTAGGACTGCAACAGTGAAACACGATGAACAGTGCAGTTGTGTGCACTTACCATAAATGTAGATGTTGGAGTGTATTCACTGTTGCAGTCCTGGTTTCCCTTCCTCCTTCCCCCTGTTTTGGTATTCTCCTGCTGTCCTTTCCTAAGGTGCAGGCTTTATTTGGTTTTGTTTATCAAGGATGCTTTATATTTTGGCTAAGGCTTGTTTCTTGGGGGCTCCTGATGTTTGTGGCAAGAAAGACTGAAGAAGTGGTCAGCTTCTTCCTTTTGTATCAAGGATATTGACGTCTTATACAACCAACAACAGCCGGTGTCATATCCCCTTACCTTTGGTCTTCAGGCCGATCAAGGACTAATGGAGGCTGGATAACCCATTTGTTAGGACTGCAACAGTGAATACACTCTAACATCTACATTTATGGTAAGTGTACACAAATGTATTTTCTTTCTCTGCACTCCCTTCTTCCTCAGGTTTCAGTTACAGCCAAGGGAGTTTATAAGGGCACTAGGATTCATGGCTTTCACTATTCCCATGCTACCTTTAGCCAGGCTTCATAGGAGGAAGCTTCAGTGGTTCCTTAACATCAGTATGGTTGCAACACTGTCATCCCCTAGATTTTCTAGTCCCTCTTCTTCCATGCCTCAAACTCGAACTTCACTGGTGGATTCTTCAGTTGACTGTCAACCTAGGACTTCATTTTTAGCTCCCAGTCACCTCTCAGGAACTTTGCTAGGATGCCTCACATACAGGATGGAGAGTCTCTTACTGGCATTTCAGGATCCAGGGTCTCTGGCCCTGACATCAGAGGTTAGACCCCATCAATGTCAGGGAGATGAGAGATCTCCTTTTCACCCTTTAGACTTTTTCTTCCCTTTTTCTTCCAGGGCCCTTCAAAATCTTTGCAGAAAATACTATGGTGATGTGGTACATAAATGGTGGTGGTGGTGGTGGTGGGGGGGGGTCCTACCTTATTTGCATGCTAGCTCTTCAAGTTTGGGATCTAGCTGTCCAATATCAAGTGACTCTTCAAGGTGTATACATTCCTTCTGAGCAAAATATAGGGTCAGACTCTCTAAGAAGAGCAAAATACAGTCTCACAAATAGATGCTTCACAATGATGCATTTCTGAACATTGGCCATCAGTTGAGTACTCCTCGGGTAGATCTTTTTGCCTTTCCTTTGAATAGACAACTTCCTCTTATTGTTGTTTACATCCCACCCGGGAAAAACTTAGAAACCTTGGAGCTAACTCTAAGTTGGTTAGCCACGAACTACCCCCAAGAAACCATTGTACTGGGCGACTTTAACATTGACTGGTCCCAGTGCTCTGACCAGATGACTCCCCTGCCCATTAACCTACATGGCTACTCCCAAAACATTACATCTCTGACAAGAATTGGAAATGCTCAACAAAAAGAAAGCACCATCGACTGGATTCTTACCAATAAAGACACACATAATTATACCACTGGGACCCTCCCCAATGACCACCTTATCACTTTTATTATGAAACATAAATCGATGTGTACAAACCTTCCCATATATAGACTTGTTAGAAATAAGAAGAAATTTCTCCCAGGACAATTCCTAGCAGAACTCAAATCCTGTAACTGGTCCTTGCTAAAAGCACTTCCCCTAGATTGAGAGTGTGACATACTTTAATGACACATTCCTAAATATACTGGACTCTCATGCACCTACCCGACTCATCAGATCCAAGGTCCGGATAGCACCTTGGCTAACCAAAGAAACCAAATCAAAAATAAAGCTTAGAGACCAGGCCTGGGATAAGTGGCGAACCACCAAAGCACCTCTAGATCGCATTAAATTTCAGCAGCTTAGAAATTCAACTAAAACAGATATTACCCGGGATAAAAAGAACTATTTCTGTCACCTCCAGGATAAACACCAGAAGAACCCAAATAAGTTTTGGGCAGGGTTTAATAACCTCCTTCATTCTGGGAAATCTACTACCCCTACCCCTGAAATACTTATTGGTAAAGATCCTGAAGAAGTAGTTAATACGTTTAACTCTTTTTTTCACCGAGACCATCCAGTCCCTAGCCAGTCAGTTACCTTCTTCTTCCTCCTCCATAACCAGTGCTATTGGCAAATCTTTACCCGCCTTTAA
Organism: Protopterus annectens; assembly: GCF_019279795.1. NCBI lineage: Eukaryota > Metazoa > Chordata > Ceratodontiformes > Protopteridae > Protopterus > Protopterus annectens. The sequence continues at coordinate 1,716,293,136 of NC_056729.1, read as the reverse complement.
CCTTCAACCAATATCCACCTCCTATATTAGAACCCTATTGAAGAAACTTAAACCATCCACCCTATCGGCTGATCGTCTCCCAGCTGAATACCTACAAATTGCATCAGATGTTATAGCCTATCCCATCTCAATCTTGATTAACAGAACTATAGCAGAGGCCACCATCCCCTCTATTTGGAAAATATCATACGTCATCCCACTTCATAAGGGAGGTTCCTCCACGGAAACATCAAACTATAGACCTATAGCAATATTGTCCCCAATAGAAAAAATAATGGAAAGGTGTGCTCACAAGCAACTCCTACACTCTCTCACCCTAAACAATCTTTTGTCCAAAACTCAACATGGTTTTCGCCCCCATCATAGTACAACCACTGCCCTCCTTTCCTTTGTTGACTCAGTCAACTGCAACCGTAACAACAAATTAATTACTTCTGCTCTCTTTCTTGATTTGTCAAAAGCCTTTGACATGGTCAATCACCAACTATTGCTCCATACCCTCAAAACCCTTCACCTCGATAACTTAGCCCTAAGCTGGTTTAATGCTTACCTCTCCGGTAGACAACAAGCAGTCCAGTGGCAAAGCAAGCTATCTCACTTGCTACCTAATACCATAGGTGTTCCCCAAGGCTCTATACTTGGACCCCTTCTTTTCTCCGTATTCATAAATGATCTCCATTCAGTCATCCCCAAAGCCACCTGCATTCAATATGCAGATGACTCTACCCTTAACTGCTCTGATGTTTCTCTCTATAATCTCCAAGTAGTCCCCCAACACTGCTTTGCTGCAGTTGAAAGATGGTTCACTGAACGGAAACTTATCCTCAATCCAATAAAAACTAAGTTACTACTAATTTTCCCTACCTTAACTACTTCCTTAGGGCTACACCCTCCACATTCTAATATGTCCTTCCACGTTAAATCCACTAACGGCACCATCATCGAGCCTGTCACCAATACCAAACTACTAGGTGTCACTATTGACCACAAGCTCAAATTTGATATGCACATCAGTCAAACCATAAAGACAGTAAACAAGAAACTTGGTTCCATGTGCAGAATTAAGAACTTTCTAATTCCTAATGCCAAACTAACTATTGCACGTACACACCTTCTCTCCACCCTATTATATGCCTCTCCGGTACTTTCCTTCCTCAATAAAAGTGAGCTTAATAAACTCTCTGTTGCTTATAACCATATTGCCAAATTTGTAACAGGAGAACCTTACCGTACTCATCACTGCCTTAACCTAAGGAAACTTGACTGGTTAGAACTGCCCAATCTTTTCAAACTTAACCAACTTACTGAAGCATTTAAAATAATTAAGGAACCAGATAAACCCCCCTCACCTAACAAACTTTTGACCCCCTACACCAATCTCAATTGCCTTCAATCTTCAAACAGTGTCCTGGTACAAACTACGAAATCTAATAATTCGGGCGGTAATGCTCTTTATGCTAATTCCATTGGAAAGCTATGGAATTCCCTTCTGAATAACCTAAGAATAATTACCTCTCTTAGCCATTTCAAAATTAATCTTAAACTATTCTTTAAGGCACATTGGCTATGTCCTTGTGCTAATCCGGATTAATCCTAAAAGTCGCACACGACCCACATGCCATTTCCTAATGGCCTCTCTCTCTTCTCATTGCTCTAGATCCCTATAATCGTATCTCCTTTATCTGTGTACGTTTATAGGATTACTTGCTCCTCTTGGACTGCCTTCACCTCATAATTACTAGGATTGATTTGTGGGATAACTCTGAGCCTATAATCTTAATCCTCTATATTTCTTAATGAATCTGAAATTCTGTGAATTACATATCATTGAACTGTCAATTTCTTTCTATGTTTAATTTGTGTCTCTTTCTATTATGTTATTAAGAATTTATCAGTATGTAAGTCAATGTTTTGTTTTTATTGTGGAGCTTTTCTCCCCGGGCCTCTGCTGAAAATGGATATGTATCCAGTTAGACTAACCCGGTCAACAAATGTAAAATAAAATAAAATAAATAAAATTGTACTAGAGTCCCAAGTCCTCTGGCTTGGAAGGTGGACACCCTATCTTTTTCTTGGAAGGCGATGTTTATCTATCCTACCCTCCTGTTAATCTGATTCTGAGGGCCCTGCTCAAGATAGAGGAGTCGTCCCCAAATTCTTGGTGGTGACTTGCTTTTGGCCCCAGACAGCATTGGTTCCCTCTTCTGCACCAAACCAAGGGCAGTCACCACAGGTTACCTCACAGAGTGGACCTGCTCACACAAGACAAGGGATCCTTTCATCCATAGTCACTTGTCCACTCTTCAACTGACATTGTGGGTGATAGGGATGTTCTTCGTCTTCCATTGCTGCAGTCCTGACTATTGGGTATAGTCCGCGTCCCAGTCGGCCCGAATACCAGAGTATAAGGCTGACGTCGGTCATGGCGCCTTAGACTGACGTCAGTACGTCAGGGTACTAATGCGCATGACCGACGTCATTTCCTCAGTCTTTTTTGCCGCATGGTCCGATGCAGAAGCTATTTTGCGAGTGCAGGTTGGCGTTCTGAGATTTTCCGAAACCGGAGTTTCAGACAGAAACAGAGTTGGCTAAGTAACCCCGTTGGGGAACATTTTGGTTTTTTCTTGCCTCAGTATTTAACCGGATGTCAGAAAAAGTGAATAACTGTATTTCTTGTGGGAAGCAGATACCGCATAGGGATTATCATACATTGTGTATACCTTGTTTAGGGCCTGAGCACGACGTTGTTGGTTGCCGCTCTTGTGCTAGATTTAACAAGCGCACTATTAAGAGGAGGCTAGATTGTGCTAGGTTAGTGTTTGGAAGCGTTGCAATTATAATATGCCGTCGGATGCTCCGGCCGCTTCATCCAAGAAGCGCAAGGACAAAACAGTGAAGCCTAGGGGTGAGGAACCGCAGTCCCGGACGTCGGTTCTTTAGTTGGCTCAGTGGAGCCAGAGGTTTTGCCAGGAGTCTCCATGGAGTCTCAGGCAGATACTTTATTGTTACAGGATGTGCCCTCTCAGGAGGTAGGCCAGGCTGAGGGGGCTTCTGAGGTAACTGTTCTTCCCTCTCTTCCCAAGGTAGTTAGGGCCTCTCCTTCTGTTGCCAAAGCTTCTTTTAGAGGTAGGCCAAGTTCAGCTTCTGTGGGGCTTCTCCTAGCATTTCGGCTCTGTGCCTAAGAAACATATGCTCAAAATGGCAGAAGAATGGATTACGCTACTTAGAGGTTCTATGCCCCGCCTGATAAGAGGCCTAGGGTGGAACAGGAGTTTGATAGTTTTGAACAGTGTTCACAGGCTTCAGAGTCTTCTGTGGAAGACTTACAAGAGTTTCCTACTTATTCTGATTCTGATGTGGATGATTCCACTCCTACAGCTTCTCCTCCTGAGGATTTTTCATTTTCAGAGACTCTTCACTCCATGAGGGAGCACTTTAAATGGGAAGGCCAGGATTACTCTGATTCCAGGAAAAGGCTTAGGGAATTCTTGCTTTTACCCCAGCATAGGCCCTTAGCTATTCCTCCTGACTTGAATGTGGTGCAGGATGTGTTTGCAGAAGCTTCCCTGAACCCTGACTCCTTGCCTCCTGCTCCTGTTAAGCCTGATAGGTATTATAGGGTGCCCAAGCTCATAAGTATTTGTTTAAGAGTCCTAGGGCGGACCCAGAAACTGTTTCTCAGGGGCCTAAAGGTGTTAAAGCTTCTGTGGTTAAAAATCCTGTACCCTCTGATAAAGAGGCAAGGGCTTTGGATAGGTGGGGTAAGAAAGTGTATACTTCTTCCACTCTAGCCATGAGGGCGTTGAATTGTCAGTTTCACATGCTAAAATATCAGAATTATCTCCTTTCACAATTGAAATCTAAGGTGGATGCTTTGGCGGAAGGTATTGAGTGTAAAGAATTGCTGGATTTGGTTCATGTGTCTGAACAAGTGGGTAAGCATTCTTTGCAGTGTGGTTTTGATGCTGTTCAGGCCTCCTCGAGGGTGGTTGCTACTAGTTCTGTTATTCGCAGACATGCCTGGTTGAAGGATCAGAATTTAGCTGAGCATGTTAAGACCAGGATTTTGGATGCTCCTTTACAGTCTGATGTGTTGTTTGGACCGCCTGTGGAAGCAGTTTTAAAGAAAATGGAGGACAAAGCTAAGTCTATGCAGACTGTTAAAGATTTTTTGCAGGTGCAGCCTCCGAAGTTTAGTAGAAATTGGCCTGCTAAGGGGTGGACATATCCTGCTTATGGTTCCCAGTCTAGGGGTAGGTCTAGACGTGGTAGGGGCAGGGCTCAAGGTTCATTTAGGCCTAGATCAGAGCGTTCACCTGCTCAGACTTCTGGTGAGGGCAGGGGTCAGTCCTTTCGTAAGCAGACCCAATGACCTGCCTTTTCAGCTGCCAGTGGATTCTCGTCTGGCAGCTCCTTTGGGAGGAAGACTGTCTCTTTTCAAAGAAAATTGGGATTTAATCACTCAAGACAGATGGGTGCTGGATATCATTCATCACGGTTACAGATTTTATTTCCACACAATGCCGCCTTTCAAAGGCATGCCAGATGTTCCTCCTCCACAAAGAAAAGAGGCTCACAAGCAAGTTTCTCAGTTACTCCAGATAGGGGCCATTCAGCCAGTCCCTGTGTCAGAAAGGGGCTTGGATTTTATTCTCGCCTGTTCCTAGTACCAAAGAAGGGGAACACGTGGAGACCAATTTTGGATTTATCTATCCTCAACACTTATCTGGACATTCCCAAGTTCAAGATGTTGACGTTACAACAACTGTTACCTCTGCTGGGCAAGGATCACTGGATGGTAACTTTGGATCTCAAGGAAGCTTACCTTCATGTGCCTATAAGGCTAAGTTGCAGAAAGTATCTGCGGTTTCAACTGGAGATTTTCATTATCAGTTCTCTGCATTGCCCTTTGGCTTATCTACTGCGCCCAGAGTATTCACAAAGGTTCTGGCTCCAGTGATAGCTTACTTCAGGCTTCAAGGCATTCAAATCTATCCTTACTTGGACGACTGCCTGATTCTGGCTCAAGAAAAGGAAGACCTTCTACAGCATCTGGAATATGTCATAGCAGTGCTAAGATGCCTAGGGTATTCTGTGAACGAAATAAAGTCCAGTCTAGTACCCTCTCAAGACATGTGCTTTCTGGGTGTGAGACTGAATACAGCAGCCCAGATGGCCTTTTTAACCCCGGACAAACAAAAGAGTCTGTCACTTTACTTCCATCAACTATCTCATCAGTCCGTGCTGACTGCAAGGACAGTCCTTCAAGCATTAGGGTTCATGGCATCTTGTATTCTGGTGCTTCCCAATGCCAAACTGCATATGAGGAAGCTGCAATGGTATCTCAAAATGTATGGACACAGCACTGCCAGGATTTGGACACTGTCATTCAAATAATACCTTGCCTTCAAAAGGAATTCTTGTGGTGGGCTCAGGAATGTCACCTAAACAAGGGACTCTCTGTGACCCGGCCAGAGGCGAGTCAGATTTTAACGACAGATGCCTCGGACACTGCTTGGGAGCTCATCTAAATGGAAAGTGGATACAAGACAAGTGGCCTGCCAGACTACAGCATCTACATATCAACATGAAGGAGATGTTAGCAGTCCAGTTTGCATTGATGGCTTTCAAGGAGTTACTTCTTCCAGGGCAGGTGTTGATTCTAACAGACAACACAACTGTCATGTGGTACATCAACAAGCAAGGGGTACACATTCTTATCCTCTATGCAGGCAAGCAATGATTTTATGGGAGACTGCGTTAAGCCTGCAACTAACTCTTCAGGCAAGGTTTCTGCCAGGAGCACAGAACTCCCTAGCAGATGTGTTAAGCAGACAAATCATGGATCCCCACGAGTGGAAACTGGATCTTCATGTATTTCAGAAATTGACAGTGTCATGGGGAACTCCAGACATAGATCTGTTCGCTTCTCCACTAAACCACCAGCTGCCAAAGTATTGCACAAAGGGGTTTCATCACACAGCTTGGAAAGTGGATGCTCTGTCTTTCAGTTGGAAAAACCTTCATGTCTATGCCTTTCCACCTCTGCCTCTTCTTCCAAAGGTATTATTAAAGGTCAGACAAGACAGGCCAAGGATGATTTTGATAGCTCCAGATTGGCCTCGGCAACACTGGTATCCACTACTACGGAGTCTGGTAAGGAAGCCTCCATGGCCTTTACCTCTGATTCCTCATTTGTTATCTCAGAAGGATGGTCATCTGCTCAATGTCAAGCTTCACTCTCTTCATCTAACAGCCTGGCATATTCTCTCTTGAAGCACAGCAGGTCTCAACTTCCTCAACAAGTTTTAAATGTGATTATGGAAGCTAGAAGACCTAGTACAAGGAAGGTGTACGCAGACAAATGGAAGAGATTTTTATTTTGGAGTACAGCAAAGAATTTGGAGATTTCTGAGCCTAATTTGAGTGTGGCTCTTCAATATCTTACTGAGTTATTGGACAAAGGTTTGTCCTTCTCTTCCATTAAGATTCATGCTGCAGCAATTTCAGCTCATTATGATTGTGACCCACCTTTGTTTTCGCATCCTTTGTTCAAGCAGTTTCTTAGAGGGCAAAGAATATAAGACGCCCACGTAGAGCTCCTACTCCTGCTTGGGATCTCAATTTTGTGTTGGAAAAACTTACTCTACAACCTTTTGAGCCTGCGGCTACTGCTGAGTTGAAATACTTGTCATGGAAGACTGCTTTTCTGTTGGCCATTACTTCTGCAAGAAGGGTGTCTGAGTTGCAGGCCCTTATGGCAGTAGAGCCCTTTTGATTTTCCATAAGGATAGGGTATCATTACGTACTAATCCTTCCTTTATGCCTAAGGTGGTTTCTAGTGTGGCTTTAAACCAAACTATTCATTTGCCTACTTTTATGCAGATCCCCAAAATAAAGGGGAAAAGATTTTGCACACTTTAGATGTACACAGGCAATTGAGATATTATTTAAGCAGGACTAAGGATTTTAGGCAGTCTCAGCAGTTGTTTGTTTCTTTTGCCTTGAGTTCACAGGGCAAGCCTGTGTCAAAACAAACTATTTCCGGTGGATTGGCTTTTGCATTGCATTTTGTTATTCCCATCATGGCAAGGAGATTCCAGCTGGGATTAGGCCTCATTCCACTAGGGCTACTGCCACTTCAACAGCATTTCTAAGGGGTGGCAACTAAGGATATTTTGGAAGCAGCTACTTGGAGTTCAGTGCATACTTTCTCTAAGCATTATCATCTTCCTATCTACTCTAAGTCTAGGGCTGGCTTTGCCACTGCTGTTTTGCAAGGCATGTTATCAGCTCCTACTTCCTTATAATTTGCCAGCCTCCCTTTCCTCTGCTTTGGGATTCTACCCAATAGTCAGGACTGCAGCAATGGAAGGCGAAGAACATAGTACAGTTTTGTACCTACCATAAATGTAGATGTTCGAGGATTCCATTGCTGCAGTCCAATTTACCCTCCCTCCTTCCCCTCTATGTTTAGGGGTGGTTGTGTAGGTGAGTTTACATGCTTATATTTTTTGTATATATTGTTGTATATATTGTACATGTTTTTTGGTGCAGGTTTTTTGGGACTTGTCTTTTTGGGTCTTCTGACATCTGGGGCAAGAAAAGACTGAGGAAATGACATCGGTCATGCGCATTAGTACCCTGACGTACTGACGTCAGTCTAAGGCGCCATGACCGACGTCAGCCTTATACTCTGGTATTCGGGCCGACTGGGACGCGGACTATACCCAATAGTCAGGACTGCAGCAATGGAATCCTCGAACATCTACATTTATGGTAGGTACAAAACTGTACTTTTTGATCCCTTTTAGGCACTTTTTTTCCCTGAGGGATGTGCTTGGGGTTCTGCAGGAGGCCAGGAAACCTGCTACCAGGAAATCATACATGTCCAAATGGAAGAGATTTTCTGTTTGATGCCTTTCTCATAACTAGGGCCCACTTTCTGTGGAGATCCCTCTGGTTTTGTCTTATTTGTGTGAATTGCTCCATGCTGGTTAGCATATTTTTCTGTTAAAGCTCACCTTTCTACTATTTTCTTGTCTGCCATCAGGTCCTTCTCTGGCCCTCTAGGTTTGAGGTTAAAGCAATTTCATAAAGGTGTTGTCCTTATCAGACCTTCCAGGAAACCTGTTCCACCTTCCTGGGACCTTAACTTTGTTCTTGAAAAACTGACACTCTGCTTTTGAGCTTGCAGCTTCGTCTTCCTTACAATGTTGTACATGGAAGACGGTTATTCTTTTGGCCCTTATTTCAGATACGAGTGCCTGAATTCCAGGCTCTTATTTCTTTTGGCCCTTATTTCAGATACGAGTGCCTGAATTCTAGGCTCTTATTTCTTTTGGCCCTTATTTCAGATACGAGTGCCTGAATTCCAGGCTCTTATTTCTTTTGGCCCTTATTTCAGATACGAGTGCCTGAATTCCAGGCTCTTATTTCTTTTGGCCCTTATTTCAGATACGAGTGCCTGAATTCCAGGCTCTTATTTCTTTTGGCCCTTATTTCAGATACGAGTGCCTGAATTCCAGGCTCTTATTGCTGCTGTTCTTTTTTAGTTTGTCACAGGGATGGCATGTCTCTTTGTACTAATCCTTCTTTTATGCCCAAGGCAGTTAAATAATTCTCTCTTAATCAGTCTATTCATTTGCCTTTCTTTTTTCCTTCTCTGCATTCTGCTAAGGTTTTTCACACCTTGGATTTGCATAGACAGCTCAGGTATTATTTAGATAAGACTACGGTCATTCGCAAGTCTGAGCAGCTTTTTATTTCCTTTCATCCCAGATCTCTAGATGTGGCCGTTTCTAAGCAAACCATTTTTTTATGGATCTCTAAGGCCATTTCTTATTACCCCTTTCATGGGAAAAGCCTTTCTACCTCTGTGAAGGCTTATTCTACCAGGACTTTGGCTTCCTCCGGTAATTTTTAAAAAGAACTTGGATACCAGTTCCTTTTTTGACGTTGCTACTTTGATCTCTGTCCACACCTTTGCTAAGTATTACAGAACTGGGTGATTTTTTGACAGCAAGAGCTGGCTTTGCGAGGGCTATTCTACATGGGTTTCTTGAGGGTTCTTCGGGACCTTCCTTCTAAGTTTTCTCCTGAGCTTTTGCACTCTCCCTTTAGTAAAGAATACTGCACCAGTGATATGGAAGGACATAGTACAGTTGTGTAATACTTTACCATAACACTAGAGGTCCTTCTCTTCATTGTTGCAATATTCACTTGCTCCTATCCTTTCTGCTGTACTCCCTTCTTTTTTCTCCTTATGGATGCACATGTTCCTCCTACTTGTTAGGACTGTTCCTCCTGGAGCAATTCATTTCTGAGGTATGTACGCCCTTATGTCACCTTTATGCCCTACACCTTGAGTGGCGAGCATACACCTGACTAAGGCTTTGGTATACTGACCATACATTGGCCTACTCTTGTCAGGGAATCCCTAAAGTGAAGAGAGAGACATCTACTGTTATGGTAAGATTTTACACAACTGTCCTTTGTTTTGCTTACCTTAAGCAGTATTAGTCCTATTTCCTTGCCACTGTACATTGTAGTGAAAGTTCTGATCTGCATTTTCCTCCACACTGGCAAAAGTTTGGTTCTCATTACTGAGAGGAAAACATTTTTTAAAAATGGCACTAAACCTACTAGCCCATTACTGACGGCAAAATGCAAACTTGTACCTTGGTGACATCAGTGTAGGGTTGCGTCCACTGAAGTCAGTTGATATAATCCGTCTGATGTTGTCAGTCTTCATTCATTCATGACAGATGGGTCCCAGGTCCATCCTTGGAACCAACTTGGTCGTTGTAATAAGCTTGCGCCAGCCAGAAACTCTCGAGCTAAGGTTACTCATAGTGCCTCGCTTCCCTTCCCTTCAGATCTCGTTTGCCATGTAGAGTTTCAAGATGCGTCAGGGTGTGCTCTCATCTAAGTGTTTTATATTTCTATACATTTCTTGATATTTTTTCTCCTTTACAGCTTCCTTTTCATATTTCTTGCTCACTTTATTATATATTGCTAAATTAGTGTGTGAGAGTGCTATTTTATCTATCTTTTTGACCTATCTGCTATTTCTTCCTTACCATAGTTGGTATAGGCCCCTCCCTTTCCTCTTACCTCTGGTAACTCTCAGATACAATTGTTTGGTATTCTTTCCCCTTCTTTCTTCTCTTTACCCTTCTGAGTATTTCTTCTGCTACCATTGTTTGTACACCAAATACAATTGTGTGGTATCTGTGTGATTGCATGAATGGCTGTTCATTGTTGTGATTTCTGTAATAATGGCCGACAAAAAAAGGTACCACAGGATTTAAACAATGTGCCAAATGTGGCAGGAAGATGCCCAATTCCGATGGGCATCTTTCCTGCTTATATTGTTTAGGAGTGCTGCACTTACAAATTCAGTCTTTGTACGAGCTTTGTAAAAGCTTTAGTGCCCTGATCCTGGCAGAGCATAAGAACAAATTGGTCTTAAAGGGATTGTTAAAAACCACTTTTTGGAGGCTTTGTCTGAGGTGGAGGTGTCAAAACCTCCTAAAAAAGAAGCAAAGAAGAGGCGCCTCTCTATCCCAGCATCTCCTCAGTCTCGTGGTCCAGAATTATCCAAAGGCCAAGTTTCCACTGAACCGAAACCTAAACAATTGAAACTGGGACAGACAACTGTCTTGGCATCGGAGTCTACGACCCCTTCCATGATGCCATCTATTTCCATGGAACCGGCTAAAGTTGCCATGGTACTTGACCCCTTCCATGGTACCTCAGACCCTCTTACCAACAGTAATAGTTTCCCCTGTAAAGCTGGTCACTTCCGCCCCAACACAAGGTTTTTGGTATGGTGCCAAAGGTCGAACTACTGCCCAGGACTGTATATTCCCTGTCAATTGACCCCTTTGCTGGTCAGCAGCTCAGTCCCTTTATTGATTGCCCAGAATCTCCCTCCGGGATATCTGTTCTTTCCACCAGGAAACTTTTCGGAGCTTGATGTAGTTACACTGGTAAATCAGCTCTTGGCGGCCAGAGGTATTCCAACCCCATCTAGGACCTCACTCCCACCCGGGGCCGAGATTTTTTCTCCACAGACTCCAACTTATCTTAATCCTTTGACCTCCCCAGAGGATTTGGAGCCCTTGATGCTGACACCTCTCGAGGGGGGCAACTTCTTTGGTACCAATGGTGGATCTCACCGTGGTGCCGGAACCCACTTTGTGGACCTCTGCTCAGTTGGAGCCAACCCACCCACGATACCGTCACTTGGCTGTCGCCTCCATAATCCCTTGTATGGCACCAAGTTTTTTTTTCGCGGCGCTGTCTACAGTTCCGGTTGCTTTGACAGTTTGAGTCCTCTCACTGCTCCTTCTCTGGGGGTGGGCTCCTTGAAGCAGGGTGTGACCCTGGTTCCGAGGGTGTCTTTCTCTCTTCCGAGCTTCCATCCCTGTTCAGGCAGGCCTGCCTGCCTTTCAGATTATGGAGAGAGCACTCACCTCAGCAGGCTCATAGTTGGCTTCTTTGACTTTGGAATGTCATATCCCAACTCTGAAGCTGACCGCATGGTACTTCCACTTCTGGTAATTGCCAGGCAGAGTAATCTATCTTCCCCAGTACAAAAGATACTTCTGGCTTCCAGTAAACTATCCACCAGGAAACTTTATTTTAGAAAATGGAACAAATTTATGGTCTGGTCTCAAGGAGAGGGCCATTTTCAGCCTGTATTAACAAGGTGATGGAATATTTGTCAACCGTACTCCAATCAGGAGCTTCAGCTTCTACTGTTCATTTGGCAGCTATTTCAAATTTCCATAATGGCTTTGATTTTTCCCTGATATCTCATGGCTTCTGCAAAACCTTCCTAAAAGGAGTGGTGCATTTAAAGCCACCTTTTAAAGAGCCCATTTTGGAATTTGACGTTAGTTTTACAAACTTTGACTCGTCAGCCCTTTGAGCCAGCAGCCACCTGTGATATAAACCTTTTATCTTGGAAGACGTTATTCCTGGTAGCCATCACTTCAGCCAGGAGAATGTCAGAATTGCAGGCTTTGTGTTTAAAGTGCCCATGCATCATTTTTCATAGAGAGAGAGAGAGTATCGCTTAGGACTGACCCCTCCTTTCTACCCAAAGTTGTCTCAGACTCAAATATTAAGCAATACATTGACCTGCCAGTTTTCTTCCCAAATTTTTCAAACAAAGGAGAATATTGTTTGCATTTGTTGAATGTACACATAGAATTACTTTTTTACTTGGACAGAACAAAATCCTTCAGAAAATCAGACCAACTGTTCCTTCTTTTTTAGGTCCACGACTAGGCAAACCAGTTTCCAAAGTTTCCTTGTCGAAATGGTTGAGAGATTTTATCACCTTTGTTTATCATCAAAATAAAATGAATCTATTAACTAAAGTCAAGGCTCACTCTACCAGGTCAGTTTCCACTTCGGGGGCCCTTCATTCTAGAGCCTCCATGGATGACATTTGTGCAGCAGCTGCATGGGCTATCCCTCATACCTATAATCATTCACTACAAATTGGATATGGTCTCCAGGGGAAGAGCATCCTTTGGCTCTATGGTGCTCATGAATATACTTCCATAGGTCCTCCTGGGACATAAAGTAGCTAGGGACTCTGTCCCAGCTGTCATGAATGAATGAAGATTGACAACATCTGGTAAAGATGTTATGTTCTTACCATAACCTTCCATCTGTGTTGTCAGTCTTAATTCATTCTTGACATCCCACCCTTCTTACCTCATCTAAAGGTTCCTGGTGGTCCGGAACTAGTTCTGGTTCAGTAGTAAGGCAGTGGCTCAGACAAAGCTTCTGCTTTTTGTTTTCTATGGGCAAACTTGATCTGAAGGGAAGAGAGGCGCTATGGGTAACCTTGGCGCGAGAGTTTATTGCTGGTGCAAGCTTATTACAAATGGCCAAGTTGGTTCCGAGGATGGAACCAGGACCCACCTGTCAAGAATGAATGAAGATCAACAACACAGATGGACTGTTATGGTAAGAACATAACTTCTTTTTATCTGAACAGTATTGTTACCGAGGGATATGGTAAATTTATTTGGGATGTGGTTCAATAAAAACCCTTTTGACCCATTTGATGCAGTAGGTCATGCACAGATATGACCAATATACTTCAAACAAAAATTGAAGATCTCAGTTCTTTCGACAATTCCAGGAGAGAGAAAATCAGTTTGCATTCAGAGAACTGAACACACAACTGTGAACTGTCCTTAGCCAATAACTATTTTTGAACTCTAAGAAAGCAATTTAAAAAAAAAATTAAAATTGAAGTTAAACTTTAGTAAAGCAAAGCAAGAAATTACTAAGTATTCAAAAGTACTCCAAGCAAGGCAGGCAGTCTGTGAAGCTAATTGTACATTTTGTATATTTATACAGCAAGGTGATAGTTTTTATTGCTCTTATTTAAAGAAAATAATTAAGACCAGTGCAGGGGGTGACTGTAACACTACAAAAGTAATTTACAGGGCACAGTGCAATGAATGTGATGCATTCTATGTGGGCAAGACTGTAAATAAACTTAAGCATAGGATTTCTTGTCATCTGTCAGAAATCCACTCTGGATGTAAAAATAATGCACTAGCCGAACAACTTTCTCTTCATAAAAGACACACCGGTTTTAAGTTCCAGATCCTGAATCGCATAGACATGGGTGGTCTTGAAGGAGACATCCCGAATATTCTGGAGAAACATGAAATCATGTGGCAGTTAAAGTTGAACTCTTTTAGGAAGCCTGGACTATACTACTGTTCAATTAAAAGTGTACTGGAACTTATAAAATTGTCACATTGTTTACATGACTAATTTTATTTTATTCTACCAGTTGGGCAGTTGGTTTTAAATACCATTTTAAATCAGTTTTAATTTAAGTGTATATTTTGATGTTATGTTGTCCCATCTTGCTTCCTTCATACTGGTTGGCTCCGACTCTGCTGCATACTATAGCTCGAGAGCTTTTTACTGGCTCGAGGCTAGCCCCTATCCCAACATGCCTAACGGTAGTTACCCAGATCTCGCTTGCTGGAATCAAGATTGCTTGCACTGGCTCAGGCTAAGTATTTTCTTCTTGTGATATTGACAACATTTTTGATTTTTAGATAGCTAATTTCTCTTAGTATATCCTTTAGAGTGTGTTCACCTTAGGCTAGCACCTTTGTGACCTTTCTACTGCTGCCTTTTTGTTGTTGTGGCCGTCGTACATTTCCTTCAGGCCTAACCCTTTCCTTGAACCCGTTCGACTTACTGTTCCCCTTCTCTTAGCCCTGTCTTCGTTTGAGGACTTTTTCCTTTCATTTCCCTTTCTTTTTCCTTACAGGAGCAGCCGTTTAAGTTAGAGGCTTTCCTGGGTTTGGGGAGTCACTGTTATCTTAGAGGCTGTTTCCCTTCCCTCCTTTTCCTTTCCTCTTAAAAAAAAGTTTAAAGTTCTTTTAGCTTGTTCTTGTTGCTGTTGGGTCTTTTTTTCTCTTTGGTAATAGTGTAATTACTTTCTAGCATGTCCAAAGATCGTAAGGAGTCAAAACCTTTGGGTTTTAAGACGTGTAACTCGTGCTGCCAGAGGATGTCCCTTACAGATGGACACACAAACTGTGCCTATTGCTTTTAGGAGCTGTACACCTGCAAGACTCGTGTTCTATGTCATGCTTTTAGTTCTCGGGTCCTGCAGGAGAGGAAAAATAAGTTGATTTTACAAGGATTACTTAAGAGCCCCTTTCATGTTGCTATTGAGGTTCTCAGCCAGCAAAAAATAAATAAATAAATAAACAGGATACGTCCCCTAAGCCATCATCTTTGTCGGCTCTGACTTTGAAGCCATCAAAATCAAAGGCTAAACCTATGAGTTTGTCGGATCAGAGTCTTTGTTCCAACAAAGCTCTTTCTCCGGCGGCTCCATCAGTTGTTTCGGAGCCAGTTAGGACTCTCGAGAACCAGGTCTCCATCTCTGGAACCGGTGAGGTCTGTTCCACAGTCCCCACTGTTGCAATCTGTGGCAGGGAGTTGTCTGTCTTATTCCTCTCTATCATCCAGGCTTTCGGATCATGATGTGGAGAGGCTTCTCAAGACACGGGCATTAGCTAAATTATTATCAAGCCCAGCCCACAAGGAATTGGTGCTGGTACCTCAACCCGCGCCATTATCGATTCCTCCTCCCACTCCTTTGAGTTTGGAGCTGGAGTGCATGGAAGTCATTGTGGTGGAACCGTTGGCTCCGATTACCACTGGTCTGTCGGTTCCGACTACCACTCCGATCTCTTCGTTGTCTCTGTCTATCGAAGGATATGGGGGCCGATGCTCTGTTGTAGGCTCCGAGGGTGGGAGTGGCATCGGACCCTTGTCTGACCCCATGCTCCCTCTCTGGGCTTCGGCGCAGGTGAGCTCTGCTCCTACATTGACCTCAGAGCCATCGCCCTTGGGTAGGCGGAGATCTGCGGACTCTTTGGAGTTGGGGACGCTTTCAGGCCAGGACCGCGGTGCCTTCGAGGTGATGAGCATGCTGTCCCCTGAGACTGCTCCACCATCGGCTCCAATGGCTCCTACTCTTTTAGTGCCTGAGTCTGCCTCCAATCACCCCCAAGCATAGGGAATCCTTGCTCCAGGACGCCCCATTGGGCAAACCCACCTCTTCCGAAACCTCCCCCGAGCACCCCTCGGAGGAGATCCCTTGGAAGAGAAAATGCAAGAGGGAGCATTTGGACTCCCCTGAGTCTCTCATTTCAGGCACAGACTTGGAGGACTCAGAGGGGTCCCCACAGTCCCCCTCTGAGGTTGTCTCTTTTTCAGACATCCTGGAAATCCTTAGAGGTATGGCTGGAATTCCCTTGCCCCTTATGAGGACGAGTGTACCTGGATGCAGTTGGTTCCCAACCCTCCACCTCTTGGGTGTCCCCGCCTTTCGACCCTCTACTGGCTTTGGTGAGTCAGAAGGCCTGGAGCTCCCCAGAGACTATGGAACCAGATGTTCTTCGTGTTTCACTGTTGCAGTTATTACATTCGGGTAATCTGCTGGCAGGTTGTCCACAGTCGGCCTGATTAACAAAGTCTTGGGTCCTGCATCGGTTGCTGTCACTTCTTCCATGACGTCAGGTCGTCTGCGGTATAAAACATGCAGCCGACACCATTTTCATCCGTCTTTCTTGCCGTGCGGTGCCCGAAGCAGAAGCAGTTCGCAAGTGCCAGTCGGCCGACTCTTGAAATTTTCGTTTTCGAGTTTCAGAACCGAAGTCTTCAATCTAAAGCTAAGTACCCCATTGGGGAAACAACTTCTTGCTCCTTACCAATGTCAGTAAAAGTTAATAATTGTATTACTTGTGGAAAGCAAATACCTCATTGAGTTTTATTTGTACTGCATTCCTTGCCTAGGCCCTGACCACAATGTGCCTTGCTGTCGGTTTTGTGCTAAATTTAATCAGCGCACTGTTAAGCGTCGGTATATTTTTGCATCTAAATATTTTGGCTCAAGATTTAACTATCCAGAAATGTCGTCGGTTAGCAATCCGACCACTGGAATACACAATCAACGCAAAGAAAAAGAGAGAGACCGTCGAGGTTCAAAACCGACGGCGAAGCTTCTCCTAAGCCAGTCGCCGGTTCGCCGGTGCTCCGTGAGGTGCTTTCGCAGCCCCTGATACCCGCTACTTTTGATTCCCAGGCATCTACTGAGACCCATTTGGAGTCCTGTATGCCGCGAGACACTTTAAGTAGAACCTGCGGATGTCTCTACCTTAGATGGTTCCGGAGCTGCTGAGCAGGTACTGGCTTCTGAGGGTGTTTTCAGGCCTAAAGATTTGTGTATTAAACCGATGCCTTCTTCAAAACCTAGGCCAAAATCAACTTCTGTGTCTAAAAAACAACGCTTGAGCCACGTGCACAGGCCCCTATGCCTAAAAAACAAATTATCAAAATGGCTAAGGATTTAATTACCTTGATTAGGGGTTCCCCATCCCCCTCCTGCTAAGAAGAGGCCTAGGCAAGGCACTGACTATGAATCACCAGATCAGGTTTCCATTTCTTCTGATCAGGAATTATCTATTCCACCTTATGAGGACTCTGATGCAGAAGGTTCCATCCCTTCTGCTTCTCCTCCTGAGGATTTTTCTTTTGGAGAAACTTTGCATACCTTAAGGAAACACTTACACTGGGAGAGTCAGGATTTCTCAGAATATAAAAAGAGGCTTAGAGATTTCTTTCTTCTTCTTCAGCTTAGGCCTTTGGCTATACCTCCTGTTCTAGACATTGTTGATGATATTTTCTCAGAATCCGGCATGGCTCCTGATTCTCTGCCTCTGGCTCCTAGCAAGCCGGACAGATATTACAGGGATGTCCTTCAAGGATGCATCTGCAGTCATCACATATGGGTTGTCCTGCCTCAGGCAGCCCTTCGGTCGGCCGGATTCCAAAGTCTGGGTCCGGCATCGGCTGATGTCGCCCTCTTCCCGACGTCAGAGCGCCTGGGGTATAAAAGCGTCAGCCGACGCCATCTTCCTCAGTCTTTCTTGCCGCATGGTGCCTGAAGCAGAAGCATTTCGCAAGTGCCGGTCGGCCAGCTCCTGTAATTCAGCTACCGAAGACTTCAAAAGCTAAGTACCCCGTTGGGGTCTCTTTCTTGCCTCAGCCGATGTCAGATAAAGTTAATAATTGCTTAACTTGTGGGAAACAAATACCTCATAAGGATTTCCACTCTTACTGCCTCCCCTGCCTAGGCCCAGACCATGACGTCTCGGCCTGTTCAGCCTGTGCTTCCTTCAACCGACGCACTCTTAGACGTCGGGCGGAGTTTGCAGAGGAATTTTTTGGGGCTAGTTTTTCATACAATATGCAGTCGGAGACCCCGACTTCACATTTAACAAAGAAACGGAAGGACAAGGACCGACACACGCGGGCCACGGTTTTGGCTGAAACCACGGCCAGGCCTAACACGAGTGTCTCGGTCTCGGCTGAAACAGAGTCCTTGGTACTTCTGAACCTCGAAACCGCTCAACCGACAACCTCGGCCCCGGAGGCCCCTGCTGAGTCGGTTATTGAATTTCCCTCAGAAACTGGTGTCTTGGAAACTTCCGACACGATTCCTCTAGACAAAACTACACCAGCACGTGGTGCAGCTAGGCCTCCTGCATCCATGTCCATAAGGGTTTCACCAGGGCTAAAGCTACTAAACATACAAAAGCTATGCCTCCCAGGGTTATTCCTCAGGGACCCTTTACCAGTTCACAGATTCTAACTTTAGCAGAGGACCTTATCTTCTTAATTAGGGGCTCTCAACCCCATCCGGACAGAGGCTCTCAACCCCCTCTAGACAAAAGGCCCAGGGTTGAGCCCTCTGATCCCCACTCCTCAGAAGAGGCCTCTGATGGCTCTGCTCTCTTGGACTACCAGGAGGAGGCTTTTTCGGCCTACGAGGATTCTGATGCAGAGGAATCAATCCCCTCGGCCTCCCCTGCTGAAGAACTATCCTTCGGGGAGACCCTTCACACTATGAGAGAGCATTTCAAATGGCAGGGCCAGGAATTCTCTGATTCCAGGAAAATATTAAGAACTTTTCTGCATTTACCTCAGCATAGACCTTTGGCTATTCCTCCTGTTTTGACTGTCATTGATGATGTGTACTCGGAGTCTAGCATAACCCCTGACACTCTTCCTCCGGCCCCTGCCAAACCCGATAGGTACTACAGGGTCCCGGACTCTCATCTTTTTCTTTACAAGGCCCACTCTGCTGATCCAGAAACTATTTCCCAGGGCCCTAAAGGGGTTGCAGCTGACACTACTAAAAATCCACTCCCCTCTGAAAGGGAGTCCAGGGCTTCAGAGAGATGGGGTAAAAAAGTGTATACTTCTGCTACTCTTTCTATGAGGGCATTAAATTGTCAATTTCATATGATACAGTACCAAGAGTATTTGTTAGATGAATTGCATAAGAAACCGTCTTCACCTGAACCCCTATATCGCAAATCACTTCAGGATCTGGTACATAACTCCCAGCAGGTTAGCAACCATTTCTTACAGTGTGGTTATGATGCATTGGAAGCTTCATGTAGGTCAGCTATGACACGTGCAGTCATACGTAGGCATGCTTGGCTGAAGGAACAATCTCTGCCAGACCATGTTAAAGCTAAGCTTCTGGATGCTCCACTGGAAAAGCAAAAGTTATTTGGCTCCACTGCTCAGGAGGTCTTAAAGAAATTTGAGGAAAAGACAAAATCTGTACAAACAGTCAAAGATTTTCTACAAGTCCAACCACCAAAATTCAGCAGAAATTGGCCTACCAAGAATTGGTCCTTTCCGGACACAGAAAGATTTCAGAGAGGCAAGAACAGGCGTGCCAGAGGTAGAGGGCAAGCTAGAGGCTCCTACAGAGGACGTCAATGGCAGCCTCCCAACCAGAGAGGTAGTGCAGGACCTGCAACTGCTGCACAAGGACAGACTCAATGACTTTACTTTGACTCTGCCAACCAGGGCTCAATTAGAAGCACCTTTGGGCGGAAAGCTTTCCTTATTCTTAGAAAATTGGCACAGTATTACAAGAGACAAATGGACACTGCAAATAATAGACAAAGGATACAGGTTCCATTTTCACACATTGCCAAAAAGAAAAGGCATGCCAGACCTGCCACCAAATCAAAGGGCAAAGGCTTTGAAACAAATCTCCAACTTAATGCAAATGAAAGCTATAGAAAAGGTTCCTCTTTCAGAACAAGGCCAAGGATTTTACTCCAGACTATTCCTTGTTCCAAGAAAAGAAAATCAATGGAGGCCTATTCTCGACTTGTCCGCACTGAATACTTATCTCATTGTGCCAAAATTCAAAATGCTGACTCTACAGCAACTCCTTCCCATGCTGGGCAAGGGGTCTTGGCTGGTGACTCTAGACCTCAAGGAGGCATACCTGCATGTCCCTATCAGACAAAGTTGCAGAAGACACCTCAGATTTCTTGCAGGTTCAGAGCATTATCAATTCTCAGCATTGCCCTTTGGCTTATCTACTGCGCCCAGAGTATTCACGAAATGCCTGGCATCAGTAATTGCACACTGCAGACTTCAGGGGATTCAAATATACCCATATCTGGACGACTGCCTTATACAAGCGGACAGCCAACAATCATTGGTAAAGGACTTGAATTATGCCATCCACCTACTGCAGGTCTTGGGATATACAGTCAACATTCACAAATCAAGACTTGTTCCATCCCAAAGAATAACTTTTCTGGGTGCGGATCTAGACACAACCACCCAAATGGCTTTTCTCACAGAAGAAAAACAAAGACAACTACCGGATTACTTCAAGAATCTGACAAGACAAACTCAGCTGACTGCAAGGAAAATCCTGCAGGCCCTGGGTTACATGGCATCTTGCATTCTTCTGATTCCACAAGCAAGGCTGCATATGAGGAAACTACAATGGTACCTAAGGAGTTTATGGGCTCATCACAGTCACAGCTTAGAAACTTTGATCCCACTCATTCCATGCCTCCAAAAGGAATTTCTGTGGTGGGCTCAAGCAAGCCAGTCAAACAGGGGTCTGCCCTTCAGCAAACCAATAGCCAACCAAACCATTACAACGGACGCTTCAGACCACGGTTGGGGAGCACAAATGGAGGGCAGATGTATTCAAGGACTATGGTCACAAAAGGAGCTACACATGCACATAAACCAAAAGGAAATGCTGGCAGTGATACATGCAATCGAGGCCTTCAAACCCTTTCTGCATCAAGGCCACCTGCTAATAAGGACAGACAACACCACAGTTATGTGGTACATAAACAAGCAAGGAGGCACCCATTCCTACCCTCTTTGCAGACTGGCAATGAATCTATGGGAGCTTTCCTTGAAACTCAATATAGAACTGCAATCCCAGTTTGTGCCAGGAAAAGACAATATACTGGCGGACAGCTTAAGCAGAAATATCATGGATGCACACGAATGGATGCTGCACCCAGACATCTTCCTACAGATAACACAATCATGGGGAAGGCCAGACATAAATCTTTTTGCCTCCCCCCACAATCATCAGCTGAAGAAATTCTGCTCAAGGATATACCACCCACAAGCATGGAAAGTGGACGCCCTATCTTTCAGCTGGAAAACTCTAACAGTGTATGCATTTCCACCTCTTCCATTAATGACCAAGGTCTTACTGAAGATCAGGACAGAGCAGCCAAAAGTGATTCTGATAGCTCCGGACTGGCCAAGACAGCACTGGTACCCACTGTTAAGGAGCATGTCACGCACGAAACCATGGCCTCTTCCTCAATGGCCACTTCTCCTGACACAGCACAATTACAAAACTCTGCATTCCAACCTGAAAACCTTGCAACTAACAGCCTGGAAAATACCTTGACTCCTCCTCAAGATAAGCTATCCAAGAGAGTGAAGGATATCATCATGGAAGCTCGCAGGCCTTCCACTAGAAAGGCATATTCAGCAAAATGGAAAAGATTTCACACTTGGAGCACCACAAAGGGCCTAGATGCAACAGTGATGAACATGGCACATATCCTGGAATACTTGGCAGAAATGCTCCATAATGGCTTGTCTTACTCTTCCATTAAAATTCATGCTTCAGCAATTTCAACAGAGTACAATACTGACCCACCTGTCTTTTCTCATCCTCTCCTAAGACAGTTTCTAAGAGGAATTAAAAACATCAATCCAAGGAAACCTCCAGTGCCTACTTGGGACCTTAACTTCGTGTTGGAAAAACTAACTCTGCCTCCCTTTGAACCAGCAGCATCTGCAGAACTACAGTTCCTGTCTTGGAGGTCCGCCTTCCTTCTGGCCATAACCTCAGCAAGAAGAGTATCTGAGTTACAGGCCCTCATGGCAGTACAGAAATTTCTTATTTTTCATCAGGACAGAGTCTCATTGAGAACCAATCCTTCATTTATGCCAAAGGTGGTATCCAGCGTCTCATTAAACCAAGCTATTCACCTGCCTACCTTCTTTCCAAATCCACAAAGCAAAGGGGAGAAACTAATGCACACCCTGGACATACACAGACAGTTGCGCTACTACTTGGACAGAACTAAAAGCTACAGAAAAACTGATCAGCTGTTGGTGGCATATGCTGCTGGTGCACAAGGAAAAGCAATTTCCAAACAGACAATTTCAAAATGGATAGGGAATTGCATACATTTTTGTTATTCCTTTCATGGAAGCCAGCTAACATTAGACCTCATTCCACCAGAGCCACAGCCACCTCCACAGCCTTCTTAAGAGGGGTGGCTACCAAGGACATTTTAGAAGCTGCTACATGGAGCTCCGTGCATACATTTTCCAAGCATTACAATTTACCTTTATATTCCAGATCCAGAGCAGGCTTTGCTACGGCAGTCCTGCAGGGCATTTTAGCTACACCATCCTTTACATAGATCCTCCACCCCCAGTTTGGCTATGGTATTCTACCCATATGTGATGACTGCAGATGCATCCTTGAAGGACATAGTACAGTTTTGTACCTACCATAAATGTAGATGTCCGATAGGTATGCATCTGCAGTCAGGTTTACCCTCCCTCCTTCCCCTCTTGGGTATTTATTGGGTACTTTCCCCTCTCATAGCTAGCTGGGGTTATCTATTATGGTGTATTTGTTTTATATATATATATATATATATATATATATATATATATATATATATATATATATGCATATATTTTTCTGTACATGTTTGGAATTTATTGCATTTCTCCAAATTTAGCCTTCCTTTGAGGGCACCTGGCATCTGGGGCAAGAAACACTGAGGAAGATGGTGTCGGCTGACGCTTTTATACCCCAGGCGCTCTGACGTCAGGGAGAGGGCAACATCAGCCGACACCGGACCCAGACTTTGGAATCTGGCCGACCGAAGGGCTGCCTGAGGCAGGACAACCCATATGTGATGACTGCAGATGCATACCTATCGGACATCTACATTTATGGTAGGTACAAAACTGTACTTTCCTGATCCCCACAAATTCCTTTTTAAAAACCTTAATGCTGACCCTGAAACCATTTCTCAGGGTCCCAAGGACGTTAAGGCTTCTACTGCTAAGAATCCTACCCCTTCTGATAGAGACTCCTGGGTGCTGGATAGATGGGCTAAGAAGATTTACACTTCTGCAACCTTGGCAATCAGGGCTGTAAACTGTCAGTTTCATATGCTTAAATATCAGCAGCATGTCATGGGCTTACTTAAACAGAAAATTATGTTGATTTCTGAATGTGTGGAAAATAGAGTTGCAGGATTTATTGCATTCAGCTGAACAAGTTGGAAAGCATACTTTGCAATTTGGTTTTGATTCCTTGGAGGCCTCTAGCTGGGCCGTTGTAACTGGATCTGTGATAAGAAGGCATGCTTGGCTCAAGGAGAAAAATCTGCCTAATCATGTTAAAGCAAAATTTTTGGATGCTCCTTTACAATGGGACAGTCTATTTGGTAATAAGGCAGAAGAAGTTTTGAAAAAGGTGGAAGATAAAGCTAAATCTATGCAAACTGTTAGATATCCTACAAGTGCAGCTGCCCAGGTTCAGTAGACACTGGCCTACTAAGAATTGGCCCTTTCCAGTACCCACCGGAGCTGCTCAGGTCAAACCCAGACACTCCAAAGGCTCCAGGTTTCAGTCACAAGGAACTTACAGAACAAAACAATGGGGTGCCTCCACCTCCAAATCTGGAAGTAACAAGGCACCTCCCTACGGTAAACAGTCTCAATGACTTTCCTCTGCCATCACCAAGCACTTATCTTTTGGCAGCCCCTTTGGAAGGAAAACTGGCCCTTCATGCACAAAATTGGCATCTAATTACCCAGGACAAGTGGGTTTTAAATATAGTATCCCAGGGATACAGATTTCATTTCCACACATTGCCAATTCCAAACGGATGGCCAGATCTGCCTCCAAATCAGTGGGCAGAGGCCTAGAAACAAGTTGTGTCCCTCATGAATATGGGGGCTATTCAGCCAGTACCAGAAAAGGGACAAGGTTTTTATTTAAGACTTTTCCTGGTACCCAGAAAAGACAAATCATGGCATCCAATTCTGGACTTATCCATTCTAAATACATTTTTGGACATTCCAAAATTCAAGAGGCTGACTCTACAGCAGTTACTGCCTATGCTAGGCAAGGATGCCTGGTTGGTAACTCTAGACTTAAGAGGCTTTCCTGCATATCCCAATCGGGGAATCTTGCAGAAGATACCTCCGCTTCAAAGCAGGCTATTTGCATTACCAGTTCTCTGCACTGCCCTTTGGCTTATCTAATGCATCCAGGGTATTCACAAAGTGCCTGGCACCAGTAATTGCATTTTGCAGACAAAGAAACATTCAAATTTATCCTTACCTGGACGATTGTCTAATTCAGGCAGAAAAGGACGACACCCTTCTACAGCATCTGGCGTTTGTAAAAAGGCTTCTTACTTGCTTTAGGGTACACCATAAATGAAAAGAAATCACAACTGGTACCCTCTCAAATAATTACATTCCTGGGTGTAAGCTTGAATACAACTGCCCAGATGGCTTACCTCACGCCAGAGAAACAAATTCAATTGATGACTTATTTCAAACAAGTGGCCACAAAAACCCAGCTATCTGCAAGACAAATTCTGCAGGCCTTGGGGTTCATGGCTTCCTGCATTCTACTAATTCCATATGCAAGACTGCATATGAGGAAACTTCAATGGTAACCTAAAAAGCTTATGGAGTCAGCATTGTCACAGCCTGGAAACAATGATTCCTATCATTCCTTGCCTGCAGCAAGAGTTCCTATGGTGGCAGAGGCCTATCACCAAAACAAGAGACACTCATTCATTCCACCCCGTATCACCCAAACCCTTACTAGAGACTCCTCAGATTATGCTTGGGGGCGCATCTGGCAGGGAAATGCATTCAGGGCGAATGGAGCCCAAATCAAATGCACCTACATATCAAACAGAAAAAGATGCTAGCTGTACAGAATGCTCTGACAGCCTTCAAGGGCATCCTTCATCCAGGACAACTACTGATAAAGATGGACAACACCACAGTAATGTGGTACATAAACAAGCAGGGGGCTACCCATTCCTAGTGGAACACGGCCTTGACATACCAAATACATCTACAAGCTCAGTTCCTGCCAGGAAAGCAAAATACTCTGGCAGACGAACTAAGCAGACATCTTATGGACCCACACGAATGGAAACTGGATCCACACATCTTCAGCATGTTGACACGCAAATGGGGGAGCCCAGACATAGATCTTTTTGCCTCACCCCAAAACTATCAGTTGGACAAATTCTGCACAAGAATTCATCACAAAAAAGCTTGGAAAGTGGATGCTCTATCCTTCAGCTGGAAAAACCTATCAGTCTATGCCTTTCCCCCTCTGCTCTCCAAGGTCTTACTAAATGTCAGACAGGAAAAACCAAAAATGATTCTGATTGCTCCACACTGGCCTCGCCAACTCTGGTACCCCCGCTCCTATGCAATATGTCACACCTTTCTCTGTGGTACTTGCCTCAGACACCTTATCTACTGTCTCATCAGAACTATCAAATCCTGCACACTCAGCTCCAAACTCTGAATCTTGCAGCATGGCTAATCAACTAATTTCACCAGTTACATCTCTCAGCAAACCTGTGATGGATGTCATTTTAGAGGCTAGAAGGCCTAGTACTAGAACATGTTATGCTGATAAATGGAAAAAGATTCTGTACCTGGAACCACGCACAAGGAATAAACACAGCAATGCCTAATATTCCTCAGATTCTGCAATATTTAACTGAGATGCTTCACAAGGGCCTCTCTTTTTCTTCCATAAAAATCCATGCCTCTGCCATTTCAGCTCATTACAACATAGAGCCTCCCCTCTTTTATCATCCCCTGCTAAAGCAGTACCTCAGAGGGGCCAAAAATTTGAGACCTCCCAGGAGAGCAATACCTCCTGCATGGGACCTCAATTTTGTGTTGGAAAAATTCACCCTACCTCCTTTTGAACCAGCTGCTACTGCAGACATAAAATTTCTCTTTTGGAAGACAGCTTTTCTTTTAGCAGTCATTTCAGATAGAAGGATTTCAGAACTACAGGCTCTCATGGCAGTGGAGCCTTTCATCATCTTTTACCCGGACAGGGTGGCTCTCGGAACCAATCCATCCTTTATGCCTAAAGTGGTATCTAGTGTGGCTCTTAATCAGACCATTCATCTGCCAACCTTTTTCCCAAATCCACAGAACAAGGGTGAGAGGATTCTGCATTCATTGGATGTACACAGACAACTAAGATTCTACTTAAACAGGACAAAATCTCTAAGAAAATCTGAGCAATTACTTGTGGCATTTGCTGCAGGGGCAGAGGGAAAGGCTATTTCAAAGCAGACTATTTCAAAATGGGTAAGCCATTGTATCCATTTCTGCTACATGCACCATGGTAAATCTGTCCCCAAGGGGATCGGATCCCATTCCACCAGGGCTGCATCTACTTCTGCAGCCTTTCTCAGAGGGGTTCCTACCAGAGACATTCTAGAAGCTGCTACCTGGAGCTCAGTTCATACATTCACCAATCATTACCATTTACCTCTCTTCTCTAAATCAAGAGCAGGCTTTGCCACTCCTGTTCTGCAGGGCCTTAAAGCTGCTCCTAATGCTGTATAATTCCATCCTCCCAACCATAGCTTTGAGATTCTACCCAAATGTAATGACTGCAACAGTGATACACGAAGAACATAGTACAGTTGTGTACACTTACCATAAATGTAGATGTTCGAGTGTATTGACTGTTGCAGTCCTGGTTACCCATTGCTCCCCATTTGGGGGACACCTGACATCTGGGGCAAGAAAAACTGATGAAAATGGCGTCGGCTGCATGTTTTATACCCCTGATGACCTGACGTCATGGAAGAAGGGACAGCAACTGACACAGGACCCAAGACTTTGTTAATCAGGCCGACTGAGGGCAAACTGCCAGCAGATTATCCGAATGTAATGACTGCAACAGTGAATACACACGAACATCTACATTTATGCTAAGCGTACACAACTGTACTTTCCGAAGAGGCCCAGTAAATTCATAACCGCTCCAGAGGATAGGTCATTTCTATCAAGCATCACCCCATCGTGGCACGGGACTCCACTATTCACACCTGTACACAGCTAAGCATCACCATAAACTATGAAAAGTCTGCCTAGTTGCCTTGTCATTATATTTCATTTATAGGCACAGATTTAGACACAAGGATCATGATCGCAAAACTGCCTCACAAAAGTGTGTTTATCCATTCATAGTCAAGTTTCAATCCTCACAGCAAACAAGAGAATCCAGGTAAAATTTGTCCTCAAGGTCTTGGGTTCGATGGCTACAGCGATTACTCTGTTCCCTATGGTGTGCTTCCACATAAGAATTCTGCAGTGGCTCCTTTTTGCTCATTGGTCATTCCAGGATTTGCCATTGTCACATCAGATATGGATCACGGAGTCTTGCAAGAAGGACTTGGCATGGTGGCTTCACTCCCCTCTGGTATCAATGGGCAGACCGTTTCTAGCCCCCCCCCCCCCCCAGCCTGTAGCCACAGTAATCATGGACGCTTCCCAGATAGGGTGGGGTGGGCGGCATTATCTGGGACAGCCTGTTGAAGGGACTTGGCAAGAACACGAGTACCACTTGCACATCAGTGTCCTAAAGATAAGTGGTGCTTCTGGCGTTGCAAGCACTTCAAGTCCCCCTACCTACAGGGACTATAGCAATTCAGACAGATAATATGTCGGTAGTATGGTACATCAACAAATAGGGTGGAACTGGGTCTTATCCCTTGTGCCGAGAGGCTGTACGAGTATGGCAGTGGGTGATGTCTTCCCAATGCTTTCTGGTCACAATGCACAATCTGTGGAAGTCCAACGTGATAGCAGACAAGCTCAGCAGGGCTATTCTGATGGCTCATGAGTGGTCCCTGAAACAAAGTTGCAGAGCTGATTTTTCGCAAATAGGGCCAGCCATGCTGTGATCTTTTCCCCACTCCCCTCAACAACAAATGCAGCAGCTACTGAGCCGTAGTCCCGCCACTGGGACAGTCACCCATGGACACACTGGTTCACGATTGGCCCCCAGGACTTCTTTATGCTCTCCCACGTTTTCTCCGATCCCCAAGGTTCTTCAGAAAGCTCAGTCATTGGGTTGCATGTTAATCCTCATTGCTCCTTACTGGCCTCAACATATTTGGTTCCCATTCCTCTGGCCTCATTTGCAAGGGGTTCCTGGGTACTGGACCCAGTTCAAGATGATCTGACGCATCATTCGGGTGTTGCCCACCCTTCTGTCCATACACTCAAGCTGACTGCTTGGTTTCTCCACTTCTGGTCTTAGCCAGGCTCCCAGATGTTTCCCCAGCAGTTCAACACATTTTGATTACATCCCATAAACCCACTACAAGAAAACTTTATGCTAGTAAAAGGAAGAGGTTCTCTTGTTGGGCAAAAAAGAATGACATTGATCCCTTTACTGCCCCCATTTCTAAGATTCTGGATTTCCTGACTGAAACATTTGAACGAGGAGCAGGAACAACTACTATAACAGTCCAGCTAGCTGCCATTTCTAATTTCCATGTAGGAGAAATGGGATCTAACATGTCCCACAGACTATGTAAAGCATTCCCTCTTAAGACCTCCAATAAGAGAGCCTCTGCCCCCTGGGATTTGAATCTAGTTTGAGTCTCTCATTCTTCCTCCCTTTGAGCCAGCTGATTCCTATCCTCTAAAATTTTTAACATGGAAGACCTTTTCCTTAACCACCATTACTTCAGCTAGGAGGGTTTCAGAGTTACAGGCCTTACCTACTCGCCTCCCCGTACTTGATTTTCCATAAAGATAGTTTCTCTCAGAACCAATCCCTCCTCCTTACCCAAGGTGTGTTCCTGTATTCTTCCCCAATTATGGCAACAAGGCAGAGTATAAGCTCCATCAGTTGGATGTTCATAGACAGTTACATTTTTATTTACACCGCACTAAGGATTTCAGAAAATCTGGCCAATTGTTTAAAACTTTGCAGTCAAGAAAGGTTGTACAGTCTCTAAAGTGACCTTATCAAAGTGGCTTTCAGACACTATCATCTATGTTTACGATTTGCAGAACAGAGAACTTCCAGCAAAAATTAAAGGATACTCCGTTAGGACTTTGGCTACTTATATTGCCTTTTAAGCCAAACTGCCTTTAGATTCTAGCTGTGTGGCAGCCACGTGGGCTAATCCCCATACCTTTAGCTCTCATTACAAAGTAGATGTTGCCTCCCGGGACAGGGCATCCTTTGGTTCCATGGTCCTGAAGAGTTTTTTTCCAGTGAGCCACCCAAGATTTAGGTGCTGCGGATGCTGTCCCAACTAGCAAGAAGGAGGCGAGATGGGGCACCATAACATAAAGAAGTTATGTACTCACCATAACGTTCCATGTTTGTTCTCCTCCATCTCGCCTTCCTTTTTGCCTCCCACCCTCCTTCCCCCTCCTGCAGGATTGAGAGAAGTTTTCTTCCTTTTTGTTTGGCTACACTGGCTGAGTTCCCTTTTTGCTTAAGTTGGTTAGACCTAGTCTTTCCTACCTTTATCTTGCTGATGTTTACACTTCTCATAAGTAAGTTTAGTAATATTTGGACCTTTTCAGTCTTGTGGGTTGTCACAAATGAGATCTGGGTACCTACCGCTAGGCATGTTGGGATAGGGGCTAGCCTCGAACGAGTAAAAAGCTCTTGTTATAGTATACGGCCAAGCTGGAGCCAAGGATTGGCGCCGAACCCAGCCAGCAAGAAGGAAGGCGAGATGGACAACAAACATGGAATGTTATGTTGAGTACATAACTTCTTTTTTTTCCATCATCATACATTTTTTTTTCTTTTTTTTTTTCTTTATTTGGTTCTCTTTTTTTTTTGCCATTTTATTCAAAATGATGTGTAATAACAATACTAACTTAATTATACAATATTTTTTTATAGATAGTTTTTAGGGTTCTTGTGCACAGACCTGAAGAAGTCTAGAAGGACAAAAGTGATCTTTGTTAACAATAGGTTATGAAAATAGAGTATGATTTTTACAATTGATTTTTTACATGCAAAGTGTATATGTATATATTTATATATATTTTTTGATTGCCAAATGAACTAAGGTTGATATATTTCCAGCCATGTAGTATATTGTCTTGGATAAAATCAGACTTAATAATCTGGTTAAATAACAGGTACCACATCAGTATAAATTTTATTTAAAGTACATAAGGGTTGTATTATTATGACAGCTACTAAGTAGGGCAGGACCAGCTTGAATGCCATACTGATGGGGGAAGGGATGTGAATTTAACGTGTACCAATAACACTTTGTTTTACAGCACAATAAACCACTCCCTTTCCTGATTAAAATTATATATACATATATATATATATATATATATATATATATATATATATATATATGTTTAGAAACCTTGTGAGGAAACTATTACTCTGTTTTTGTTTTACTTGGATCGCTTGTCTGTGTACTTAAAGGATTTTCGACTGGAAACAGATTGCCTGCTTTGCTTGGATTACTTTCGACTACTTAGTAACTCTGTACAATTTTTCAAATTGTATATTTTTTATTTATTTATTTTTTTTTACTTAAGACGAGTTTAAGTTCGCTACTTCTACTATTGTCTGATCTGGTTACTATACAGTGATTAACTAAAGATATATGGACTGAAAATCTTCCACATATAGAAGTTTCTTGCACTGTTCCATTTTTAGATCCACTGTACTTGTTTAGTGGGTTGTTTGAGACTTCAAGGATACCATGGAGATTACTTGTTTTTTCAGAGATATACACCCGCAGTGAAAAGGACAGGAAGACCGTTTCTGCTGTTGGAATCCTACTCTCCAGATGTCCTCCTCCAGGAACCAGCTTGGGGAGGCAAGAAATGTGGATCTGATATTGTTAATCCTCGTTCATTCCTTACATATGGGTATCGGTTCCAACCTCGGAACCAAGCCGGTCATTTTCCAAGCTTGCATCAGCTTCAAACTCTCAAGCTAAACTCTTACTCACAATTCCCCTCTCCCTGTTACCTCAGATTTCGTTTCCAGCGTTGCCATCTGGTCATGTCAAGCTACTTCTCTTGAGCGAAGTACAGTCAATTGTTTAATTGCTTTACAAATTACTTTTCTGTCAGAAAAGTTGATATTTTATTGTCTCTTGCCCTATCGTATCTGGCGTTCATATTTTCCTCAGTTTTTTTTTTCTGTCCCTTACTTACCCTTTTTACTGCGAGGTAATTTCTCCTTACCATCGTTGGTAATTCCTTTCCTTTTCTTTTTCATACCTTCAGGTACTCTGTTGTACCATTGTTGGTACTTTTCTTTTTGTTAATACGGCAGATAAAAAGAGTAGTCTGGGGTTTAAGCGGTGTTCGGATTGTGGATGCAAACTGCCTAGTTCTGATGCACACTCTATGTGTTTATTGTTTGGGAGCTTCCCATTTATCTGTTGAACCACATTGTACTATTTGTGAAAACATTTCTAATAGAACTTTGTTAGAAAGGAAAAATAAGCTGATACTGAAGGGACTTCTAAAATCTCCCTTTTCAGAGGCTATTTCTGGGTCAGAGGTCTCAACCCCTCCTAAAGCAACCAAAACGGATCTGGCAGAAGAAGAAAGCCACACTGTCCATCCGCCTAACAGAGTCCCGGGCCCTGGACAGAATAGGGAAGCACACCTTTGCTTCAGCGACCTTTGCTATCAGGTCCCTGAATTATATGGCACATTTTACCAGGCTTCAAAGGGGTCTGGTTTCTGAGTTCTCTGAAACCTTGGCTTTTGCAGTGTCTGATGAGGTCCGTGACAAAGTGGCCTCTCAGCTGGCCACCATTGAGTCTATATCTAACTGCTCTATGCGATTGATATGTCACGCATCAGAAGGAGCAGCTAGAGCAGCGGGTTCAGCTGCGGTCTTGAGACGACACGCCTGGATGCGTTTGTGGAACTTCGCGGAACCTTTTAAGTATTCCTTTCTTAATGCCCCCATTGAGCCCTTCTCGTATTTTGGGCCCAAAGTTAAAAGCACACTGGCCAGATGTGAACAAGATGGTAAGACACTTTTTGCCGTAGGTGTCGGTTATTCTTCCCCTCAACATGCTTTCTCCCAAAACCAAAAGAGTGGGAAGATATGGTTCAAGAAATCTCAGGGTCCTTTCCGTGACACACAAGCCAAGTTCTCCCCCAGAGGCAGAGGGGGAAACTCACAGGGAAGACTCTCCTTTCGGGACAGAGGGGCACTGCGTAACCAGGGTTCCAGAGATTCTTTCCATTGTATCTGACCCGACACTTGCAGCAGCTGGAGAGGCCACAAAAGTTCCTCACCAAAAGGATAAAGGGTCTCAAACATCTGTCCTATGCTGCCCGACTGAAAGAACTCCAGCTCTATTCAGTCGCTTACCGCTTGCTCAGAGGTGACCTTTGCCTAACATACAAGGCCATGTCAAACCCAGATTTGATGAATATGCTTCACCTCAAAAAAATCTAGATCCGTCAGAGCCACAAGGGCAGGAGACTTAAACCTCGACACGGCTATTAATAGGACGTGCTGGAGGGATAGATTCATCACCCAAAGACTCCCTATGCTGTGGAATAAAATCCCGGTATATGTGAGGCAGAGCACCTCGCTGGCCTTGTTCAAGAGAAATCTTGACCAATGGATGGGAGATCACAGATATACACCAGGGATTACCTCAGTGTCACTGCTCGACAGAGGCACAGCAAAATAATGGGTATAGTTCCCCATACTAAAGGGGTGGCGTAAGCCGCAAAACTATGGGCTAGGCTTGTAAATGCCCTCGGGCAGATAGCCTAGTATGAACCTATGAACCTATAATCCTACCAGCGCTCCTGAAGAGCGGCCCAATTCCTTTCCCATGGAGGTGGTTGGGGGACATTTCTCCTTGTACCCTCCTGCCTGTCTAATCATCACCACCGATTCTTGGGTATAAAGGATCATAACCAGAGGTTATCATATCCCCTTCGATCTTTGTCCCATCCCTTCAAAAAATCTTCCGAAGTTCCACCCAGTCAAAGGGAAGAAGCAGCACTAGAGATAGAAAAGCTGCTAAGAAAAAGTGTCATCCAAATAGTCCCTCCAGACCAGATAGGATCCGGATTCTACTCAAGACTATTTTTGGTGCCAAAGAAAACCGGGGACTGGAGATCAATTTTGGATCTCAGTGTATTGAACACGTTTGTGAGAGTTCAAAAATTCTGGATGGTCACTATACAGTCTATCCTCCCACATTTGGAAAAAGACGATTGGATGTGATCTATAGATCTTCAAGATGCGTACTACCGCATAAAGGTGGACAGACCATCAAGAAGATTTCTGCGCTTCCGTGCGGGAGCCAGTCACTACCAGTTCAGAGTACTGCCCTTCGAACTCTCTACAGCCCCCAGAGTGTTCACAAAGTGCATGGCAGTTGTCACACCTCACTTGCGACTTCAAGGATTCCAGGTGTTTCCATACCTAGACGACTGGCTCATTTCCGCCCCCACCAGACATCTACTGGAAAAAGCCCTGGCATACTCTCTCCTCGCTGCTCAAAGGCTAGGCATAACCATAAACTGGCAGAAATCCAATCTCACCCCTTCTCAGTCTACAGAATTCATAGGGGTTATCTTGGACACAAAAAACTGCAGAACTGCTATCCCAGAGCACAGAATTTTAAGGATAAAGTAACAACTAATTCCAATCCTTTCAAAGGAAAAATCCACGGCTCACTCAGTTCTACAGCTGTTGGGTTCCATGGCAGACTCCATCACCATTGTTCCCCTGGCCAGGTTTCACATGGGTCTTCTACAATGGCTACTACTCACCCAATGGTATCCTTTTCAGCATCCTCTTTCAGCCATGATTCGAGTAACCCACAGGTGCAAACAGGATTTAAATTGATGGATGATACACAATCTCTCACAATGGTCTTGCCCCTTTTTCCCCCAGCAACCCAAGGCCACAGTGACCACGGATGCCTCCCTGATGGGGTGGGGGTCTATGTCAGGGGCAGACAGTCTAAGGCACTTGGTCCCAACTGGAGGCCAATCTCCATGTAAATGTTCTAGAGCTGAGGGCGGTGCTTCTGGCGTTGCAAGCATTCCATCCCCTGCTGCCGTCAGGGGCAATTGTGATTCAATCAGACAACATGGCTGTGGTCTGGTACATCAACAAGCAAGGGGGAACCAAATCTTACCCCCTATGTCGAGAGTCCATGAGGATATGGCAATGGATGATGGCTACCAACCGTTTTCTTCTAGCAACGCACATTCCTGGGAGTTCCAACGTGATAGCAGACAGACTCAGCAGGTGGCATTCTTCAATCTCACGAGTGGTCCCTGAATCCCTTGATAGCGGCGGAGATCTTCCATCGCTGGGGCCATCCTTGTTGTGACCTCTTTGGATCCCCAACCTACTACAAAGGCAGCAACTACTTCACCCCGATTTCCCCTCCAGGGCAGTCACCCAGGGACGGTCTAGTCCACGATTGGCCCTTGGGACTTCTCTACGCATTTCCGCCATTTCCTCTCATTCCCCAGTTTCTGAAGAAAGCCCGGCGGTTGAAGAGCAAAGTAATCCTTATAGCACCATATTGGCCACGACAGATTTGGTTCCCATTCCTTTGGTCTCACTTACTAGAGCGACCATGGATTCTCCATCCAACCCCGGAGGTGATCTCACATCCACAGAGCCTGATTTATCCCAACCTGAACTGCCTGAAGCTAATGGTTTGGCTACTCCAATTCCTTTGATTGCCAGGCAGAATTATCTTTCTTTACCAGTACGTGATATTCTCATTGCTTCTCATAAGTCTTCCACTAGAATTACTTATCTGAGCAAGTGGAAAATATTTACCTGTTGGCTGAAAGATAGACAAGTTAGACCCCTTTTCAGCACCAGTGTCGATAATACTAGACTATCTGGCCGACCTGTTTCAATCGGGTCTTTCAGCCTCTACCATTAGAGTTAATTTGGCTGCAATTTCTAATTTTCATGAGGGTGTCCAAGATTCCTCTCATGTCCCATGAATTGTGCAAGACCTTCATAAAAGGTGTGAATCATCTGAAGCTACCTTTTAGAGAACCTATTCAACCATGGGATTTATCATTAGTTCTACAAGCTCTGACAATGGCACCTTTTGAACTAGCCTCTTCTTGTGACCTCAAGTATTTGTCATGGAAAACCTTGTTTTTGGTCACTATTACTTCTGCCAGACGTATTTCTGAAATTCAAGCTTTATGTATCAAAAGTCCATACTTGATTTTTCATAGAGATAGTGTGTCTCTGAGAATTAACCATCATTTCTGCCTAAAGTGATCTCTGAAATGTACATTAATCAAGCCATTGAGTTGCCAGGTTTCTTTCCCAACCATTCAAACAGAGGAGAGTATTGCCTACATACCCTTGATATACACAGGAAAATCCGTTTTTCCCTAAACAGGACTAAACCCTTTCATAAACCTGACCAGTTATTTTTGGCCCTTTCTGGATCTAGATTAGGATCGGCTGTTGCTAAGGTCACAGCTAGATGGTTGAAGGACTGTGAGACCCTTATTTACACACTATGTAATATCTCGTTGCCTACTACCATGAAAGCTCCTTCAACGAGGTCTGTAGCAACTTCTGCTGCCTTCCATGCCAGAGCTTCTTTACATGACAGCTGTGCAGCTGCAACTTGGGCTATGCCTCATACCTTCATCAGTGATTACAAATTGGATTTGGCCTCCAGGGGAAGAGCATCTTTCGGTTCTATGGTGCTCAGGAATGTCCTAAGAGAGCCTCCCAGGAGGAGAGGTAGCTGGGGACTCTGTCCCATACGTAAGGAATGAACGAGGATTAACAAAATCAGATAAAGAAGTTATGTCTTACCATAACGTTCCATCTGTATTGTTGATCCTCGTTCAGTCATTACGACCCTCGCTCCTTTCCCCTCCTGTGGTTTCTAGTGGATCTCACCATCCAGTTCTCTTAGATTATTTGACCAGAGGTAGCCTCTACCTTCTTTAACTTGCAAACTCAATCTGAGGTAACAGGGAGAGGGGAATTTTGGCTAAGAGTTTAGCTTGAGAGTTTGAAGGTGACGCAAGCTTGGAAAATGGCTGGCTCGGTTCCGAGGTCAGAACCGATACCCATATGTAATGACTGAACGAGGATCAACAATACAAATGGAAAGTTATGGTAAGACACAACTTCTTTTTCCGCAAGTCCCAAGGGCCTTTCCAGGACCTGTGTGGAGAACCCTCCTCTAGAGGGGGAGGGTTTGATGGTAGATGCCATCCTAAAGTCAGAGGGGGTTTGCAGAACCAGGGCTTTCTGAAACCCCCTTCCGATAAGCTCTATCCACACTTCTAAAGTGCTGCCTGACGGTCCATCTCTGGAGGCAGTTGAGAGATGACTTGCTTTGCATCCCATAGCCTGGACCCAATTGACTCAAAACTATTGGGTGGTAAAGCCTTCCTAACATGCCACCCAGTCAACGTGAACAGGCAGCACAGGGAATCCAACAGTTTTTGCAAATGAGTTATCCAGAAGGTACCAGCAGAACACAGAGGCTTTGGAACCTACTCCCGCTTCTTTTTGGTGCTGAAAAAGACAGCGGACCTAAGACCCATCCCAGATCTGAGCAGGTTAAATGAGTACATAAAGAAGTCGAGGTTCCAAATGGTTACAGTTATGTCCATTCTGTCACTGTTGCACAAAGATGACTGGATGTGTCGATAGCTCTCAAGGACCCATAGTATCACATCAAAATAGACAGGCACTCTAGGAGATGCCTGCACTTATGGTTGGGAGCCAATCACTACCAATTCTCAGAGCACTGCCCTTTGGCTCACCACAGTCCCCCAGGTGTTCACCAAGTGCATGGCAGTGGCAGCTGCTCATCTGAGGCTCAGGGGATTCTGAGTGTTTCCATATTTAGATGATTGGTTTGTGACCGCCTCAATGAGGCATCAGCTAATCCAAGCTAGGGACTGACTTACTCCAGTTATTGCACTCTCTGGGCATCACCATAAGCATGAACAAATCCATCCTTACTCCAATTCAGAACCTAGAATTCATAGGTACGCAGCTCAACACAAGGGAATCAGATAGCTTTTCATCCTTCACAGAGTAGCCACTTCGAGGACTCAGGTTCAGCAATTGTTAGGCTGACAACCCCCCACAGCTCTATCAGTCCTGCAAGCTCTAGGGTCCATGTCTGTAGCTATTCTGTTAGCTCCACTAGCCAGGTTTTTCATGCGGGTTCTACAGTGGACGTTAGGCACACACTGGTCCATTCCGTGTCAGCTCTTGTCCTTTCCCATCAGATTGACTCCCATCTGCGGGTGTCACATCAGCTGGGGGATCCAGTCAGACACTGTTATCCAGGCAGATCGTTTTTGAGCACCCCCCCCCCCCGATAAGCCACAGTGACCATGAGCGCTTCCCAGTTTGGGTGGGGGGGGATTACAGTTGGAAGTTGTTCCAAGACATGTGGTCACCTTCAGAGACCAGGTCGCATGTCTGTGTCCTAGAGATAAGAGCAATGTTGTAAGCCTTTCAGGATTTTCTCCCCTTGGAGACTATTGCAGTACACACAGACATGTCAGTTGTCTGGTACATCAACAAGCAAGCAATAACCCATTCTTCCCCTCTGTTGAGGGATGCCATGAGAGTGTGGGAGTGGGCTATCTTTTTGGACTGTTTTGAAACTGCAACACATATCCTGTCCTGGGGGAAACCAAAAATCTGGTGGACTGACTCAGCTGATCGCTCCTGATTCCGCACGAGTGGTCCCTCAATCAGTCATTAGCGAACATAATCTTCAGCAGTTGGAGTCAACCTTGGTGCAGCCTCTGTCTCTCTGCTCAACAAGTGCAGCGAGTTCTTTGCTATGATCCCTTCTCTGGGAGAGCCCTTGAGGGATGTTCTAGTCCACAGTTGGCCCCCAGGTCTCCTGTATGCTTACCCTCCCCTTCTGCTCATCCCCACATTTCTTAAGAAGACAAGCAGGTTGAAGAGCTCAGTCATCCACATTGCCCCCTTCTAGCTTTGA
The DNA here is from genome assembly GCF_019279795.1 of Protopterus annectens. Lineage (NCBI taxonomy): Eukaryota > Metazoa > Chordata > Ceratodontiformes > Protopteridae > Protopterus > Protopterus annectens. Next base: position 1,716,255,112 of record NC_056729.1, on the reverse strand, counting down.
CAGGTGTGGTTCCCCTTTCTGCGGTCTCATCTGAAATATCCTCCTTGGATTCTAGAGCCCAATCAAAACCTCCTTTCACATCCGTCAGGAATGCAACATCTGAACCTTCGAGCCCTAAAATTTACAGCTTGGTCCCTCCACTTCCAACTCTAGTGAGAGACCGTCCAGGCTTAAGTCCCTGGTCTGAAAAATACTTTTAGCATCGCAAAAGGCTTCCACCAAAAAGTCTACAACAGTAAGTGGAAGAAATTTGTTATTTGGGCCACAAGCAGGAACATCAACCCTTTCTCAGCACCAGTGTTAGATGTGTTATTTCTTAGTACCCTTTTCGATGAAGGTGCTAGTTTGTCCACTCAAATTGCAGTTGGCTGCTGTTTCCATGCAGCAAGTCAGTCACGTTCTCTGTTCACCTTTAGACTATGCAAGTCCTTCATGAAAGGTATCTTTTTATTAAGGCTACCGAGTAAGGATCCATCTTCCCTGTGGAGCCTCACTCTTGTGCTGCAGGCTTTGAACCAGCAGCAAATTGTGACATGAAATTTCGGTCACAGAAGCCGTCCCTTTTGGTGGCTGTAACTTTTGCTAAGAGGATTTCCGAGCTACAGGCCTTATTTTCTAAACCTCCTTACATTCTGTTTCATAAAGATAGTGTCCTTGCACACTAATTCATCCTTTATGCCTAAAGTAGCTACCGAGATCAATATTAATCACTCCATCCACTTGCCAGTGTTCTTCCCCAATTTCTCTAACAAAGGGGAGTATGTTCCCCATCTTCTAGACGTTCATAGACAAGATCAGCTTTTTGTAGCTTTCTCTTTCAAAATGTCTTTCCGACTGCATTTTGTTCATTTGCTCATCCAGAGGATTAGAATTGCCTATACCTCCTAGGGTACATTCCACCGGAGATATGGCTACTTTCACAGCCTTCTATTCCAGAACTTCCATTGATGACATTTATGCAACAACTTCAATAATCACACCTCTGTATCTCATTGCAAGTTGGATGTTATTTCCAAAAGTAGGGCTTCCTTTGGCTTGATGGTGCTTTGGCATATCCTTCGTTGAGGGCCACCCAGGGTTTACATATCTGGGGACACTGACCCTGTTGTGAAGAGGAATGAAGGAGACAACATCAGATTTAAAGGTTATGTCTTATCATAATTTGGCTTCTGTGTTGTCTTCCTTTATTTATCCTCACTTTCCCACCCAGCCAGTCCCCTTCCTTTGTTGAGGAATCTGGATGATGTAGGGACTATTATGTACTATGTCTGAGCCTCTTCTGCCAATCTTTGATGTATGACTGTTGGATGGTTGGAATTGGCAAACTCGATTTGAGGTAGTTGGGTGGATGCAACGCATTATGGGTATGAGGGAGGAGTTTGAGAGTCGGATCCAAGTCTGTGGAACGTGGCCGAGTCGGATCAGAGACCATATCATGAGAATGAATGAAAGAAGACAACACAGGTGCCAAGTTATGGTAAGAGATCACCTTTAATTTAATCTGTGAAGAATCTTGACTACCAGTGTCATATTTCTCTCCGTCTCTCTTCAGCGACATGTGCAAAATTAAACACAAAAAAACAGAAAAAGAAGGTCCCCAACAGGGATATACTTATCCAGCCAATGGCTGAGGAAGAAGCACAAATTGTATGACTGAAAAACTGAAGCTGAATTAATTGATAGTTCAGTACTTCCACTGAGCAACAATATTCTGAGGTGCTTTGTGTTCCTACATTCCATGGGATCTGTGGCTCCATTGTGTTGAGGTCATATGCAGGATGTGTGGTGCAAGGGGAAAGTACCCGGGCTTTGGTATGCTGGCTGGAAGTATGTCTATCCTTGGCGGGCTATCCCATCAGTTAATACTGTAACAGCGATCGTTCAAGGGTATCTACTTTTATGGTTAGTTCTTACACAAGTGTACTTATTAGCTAGTAACTCATATCATCTTTGTGACGCAAGCCATAATCTAGACAATCCACATCTGTAAGATGCCTTGTAATTTCAGATGGTATTCCAGTAGTTCCATACAAATGTTAAACTAAATAAAGTAGTAGAAGGGTTTTACAGTGGAACACTGGTTCATGTTGCTCCCTTAAATGTTGGGTAATAATAATATAGATTGACAAACCATGCAATCTGCTAATCTATCCAGTAATACCCATGTGTACAAGTTCACCCAAGTTATAGCCATACTAACTTAGATAAAACTAAGGCATAGGCAGTCAACCCTCATTTGGATTCTAACATTCTCTCCTTATAAAATGTTTTCCATGGAACTCTGTCAGACAGTGTAAGTTATGACTTAACAGTCTACATTGTAAAGGATCAAAGTTGCAGCCCCAAAATGCACTTTTGCTGCCTGGTGAGAAACTTAATATTTTTCTTGAAGAGACTTAATAGACTACATCCTCTAAAATGGAAGTTAAAGACTCTCTCCCTATAAATTATGCTGTCTCTTGAGTTCAGTAAAAACTTCCTAAGTATTCTAAACACATTAGCCTCCCTCTGAACAGAGTCAAACCCAAGTCTGCCCCGGGGTTGTCAGAGGTTCATAGGTGTGTACTAGGCTAATGGCCCTGGGGCCTTTACAAGCCTAGCCATGGGATTACCCTGGCATTGTGCCGACCGATCTTAGTTCCCAGTGCCTCTGTCAAGTAGAGCCACTGAAGTTATCCCTGGGGTGAATTTTCTATTTCCCATCCACTTATCAAGATTCCTCTTGAAGAAGGTCAGTGAGGTGCTCTGCTTGACATGTATGGGAAGTCTATTCCATGGCATGGGCAGTCTTTGGGTTATGAACCTGCCCCTCCAGTACGTACTGTTGGTTGTGGTAATGAGGTTGTGAGGTCTCTGGAGCGTGTGGTGCGGAGGGATTTGGATTTCTTTACATGTAGCATTTCTAACAGAGCTGGGTCAGACATGGTTTTGTAAGCCAAGCAGAGATCACCTTGAAGTAGGTGATGAGACAGAGAATAGTTGAGGTTTTTAGAGTCTGTCCATATAGGACAAGTGTTTAAGGCCTAGGATCCTATTTGGGAGGTACTTTTGCAGTCTCTCCAGTTGTTGCAGGTGTCTAGTGAGGTACCTGCCAAATGGGGCATTGTACTTGATGATTGGCCTAATGAGGGAAGAGTAGAGGGAGACAATGACCTCTTTCTTCCTGGTGCAAAACCCTTAATAATGAGATGTGTCGCATAGGACTTTCTGACCACAGTGGCAATGTGGTGATCAAAAGAGAAGTTGCTGTCAACCTTTGTTCCCAGATCTCTTAACTCCTTCTGTGTTCAGTGGAATACCATTGATGTGGTAATTCATGGGAACTGGATTTTTCCCCAAAGGGGATGACAACACATTTTTTGGCATTGAGCTTAAGGCCATGGTTTTTACAGCAGTCGTTGGTCTCAGTGAGACCATTCTGTAGGATGTCAACATCACTTAGGGAGTTAATAGCTCCCAACTTGCAATTGTCTGCTAACTTGGTCAGCCAGAATCCCTTCGTGTAGCCTGGACTTCAGAGAAATAGATATCAAACAGGAGAGGACCCAGGACCAAACCCTGTGGGCCTCCACTCATGACTAGTTGGCAGTCTGACTTGGTGTCCGCTACTTTCACACTGTGGGTTCTATCTGTGAGCCAGTTTGCAACCCACCTAGTGATATAGGGGTTGATGCTTAGCTTAGTGAGTTTTTGTTATGATTCTTGAGTTGGGAATGGTATCAAAGGCCTTGGCCAGATCAAGGTAGGCTGTATGAACCACCTTGCCTTCATCCACAGCTCTGGTGACTGACTCAAAGAAGTCGGCTAAGTTGTGCAGGCATGATCTACCCTTCACAAAACCAAACTGTATGGGATCAAGAGTTTGGAGATTCCCTACCTATATCCTTGTTTATTAGGTCCATGATGATGCCTTCCACAGCTTTGCATATCAGACTTGTCAGGCTAATGGGACAATAGTTCCCAGGGTCTGTAGTTGTGCTACCGTTGTGGAGAGGGATGACTGTAGCAGTGTACCATTCGGTAAGGACAAAGCCTAAGATGAGGCTGTGATTGAACAGGGCATACAGGTGAGGTACCAGTTCACTCTGCAGTTCATGTAGAATGCAGCCAGGGATATTGTCAGGTCCCACAGAAGCTATATTCTTGACCTTTGACAGTGTTGTTTTAACTTCTGCAGCAGTAATACTGGGTGCCTGGCAGTCTACTGGCATTGTGGTTGGCCCTGAGTCTGTTGGCCAGTATATTGGTATTATCTGTTGGCTCGGTATAGGAGGTATCATTGTGCAGTAGCTCAGAGCAAATCTGGGTATTGCCTTGGATATTCTTTATATAACTGTAGAAGTTCAGTTACAGATTTGCTGTTCTGAACTGTTTGTAAGTTTCTTGGAGGCCATTGCTTGCTTGGGCTAAAGGGAAGTCTCTGTGTTCATCAGTGGCAGTGGTAAACACTGAACAGCCTGTCTGCCCCTGTGGGAGTGGTTACTGCCTAGAAACTGTAGTTTTATTGGCCATTTTGGGTCATTTCCAAACTCCTTGATCCCCCTCTCTTAAAACCCTGTTTTGTGTGTTTTTGCGGGCAGCGCCGCTTAATCAGGTTTAAACTATTCCCGGCTCCACAAAGTCTGCTCTTCACTTTTTCCCTTAGAACTGTTCCAAATCTCAAAGTAAGCACTCTATTTTCCTTCTAAAACCCAGCAATAGCTAGGATAAGTGTCTTATAAGTAAGCACTAATAAACTAAAGCACTACACCCTCTTCTACTCCCTCTAAGTACTTGGCTCCCTATTGGTCCTTTTTGATCAAGTCAAAATGTAATTCCTTATACTATTCTGGCATGTTCAAAAGTCAGTTTCAGGTTTACTCTCCAGTCCAGCTGGTGAATATGGGAATCTTGAGGCAATGTTACAACTGCCTTATGTACTCAGACCACCCTCTCCTCTTCCCAACAAGCTCAAATATATGTGAGAGATGCAACTATATAGCCAAACTGGAGGTTGAGCTCTCTCAACATAGTACTGGCACGGTCAGTCTGAAGGAGAAGGTAATCACCCACACCACAAATCCAGTCTCACATAGACCTATTGCAACAGCAAATCAAACACATAAACACACAAAAACATACTCGGAGGCTCTAAATAAAAATCTGCCCAAGCAACAGAGACCTCCAAAGCAGACATCCAAGCAACTGCTCATAGGTTCATAGGTTCATACTAGGCTATCTGCCCTAGGGCATTTATAAGCCTAGCCAAAGTGTGTTTGGCTTTCGTCACCCATTTTAAATTAATTTTGCTATGCCCTTTTTCGAGGTTAGTATAATGTGCCTCTGTCTAACAGTGACAAAGAAGTGATACCCGGGGCAAACCTACGATCTCCCATCCACTCATCAAGATTCCTCTTGAGAGTCAATGAGGGACTCTGCCTAACCTGGAGTGGGATTTTATTCCAGAGTGAAGGGAGCCTCTGGGTTATGAATCTGTCCCTCCAGCATGCCCTATTTATTTCAGTGCTGAGGTTCAAGTCTCGAGCGCGTAGCTCAATGGGATTTGGATTTTCTGAGGTGCAGCATGTCCATTAATTCCGGGTTGGACATGGCTTTATACGTCAGGCACAGATCACCTCTGAACAGGTGGTATGCCACTGAGTAGAGCTGGAGTTTCTTTAACCGGGCAGCATATGGCATCTGTTTGAGCCCTTTGATCCTCTTGGTGAGGTACTTTTGGGGTCTTTCCATTTTCTGCAGGTGTCTGGTAAGGTACATCCCAAAAGGGGCATTGTACTCAATTATAGGCCTGATGAGGGATGAGTAAAGAGGCACGATGACCTCCCCTGATCTAGATGTGAATCCCTTCATGATTAGATGGGCTATATAAAATGTTTTTCTAACCACTTTGGCCACGTGGTTGTCAAATGAGAGATTGCTATCAACTTGGGTCCCCAGGTCCCTAATTACTTCTTCTGTACTTAATGGATTACCACCTGTGTGGTAATTTGTGGACACTTTGTTTTTGCCAAAGGGGATGACTATACACTTTTTGGCGTTTAGCTTGAGGCCATGGCTCTGGCACCAGTTGTCTGTTTCTATGAGGCCCTTTTGGAGGATGCTTGTGTCGGCTGGAGAGTCGAATATGGCGCCCAGTTTGCAGTCATCTGCGAACTTGGTCAGCCACAGTCCCTCCGTGTTGGCCTGTGCCTCCAAGAAATATATACCGAACAAGAGAGGTCCCAGGACTGAGCCTTGTGGGATGCCACTTGTAACTGGTTTGGAGTCTGACATGGCTCCAGCAATTCTAACCATGTGGGTTCTGTCCTTGAGCCAGTTTGCAACCCATCTAGTGACATAGGGGTTTATATTTAAGCTGGTGAGCTTATCTATAATGCCCTAGTGGGGTATTGTATCGAAGGCTTTTGCGAGGTCCAGGTAGGCTGTGTGGACCACCTTTCCCTCATCAATGGCCTTGGTGACTGTTTCAAAGAAATCAGCCAGGTTTAAGAGGCAGGATCTGCCCTTAACAAAGCCGAACTGGGTAGGATCCAGTGTCTGTAGGTCCCCAATATCTTTATTTATGAGGTCCATGATGATCCTTTCCATAGCTTTGCAGACCAAGCTAGTCAGGCTTATGAGGCGATGGTTTCCAGGATCCGTTGAGGCACCACCTTTGTGGAGAGGGACCACTGTTGCTTTACGCCACTCTTTGGGTACATATCCTGTAGTAAGGCTGAGATTGAGCAGTAGTTTTATGTTTGGGTTTAGCTCTTCTTGGAGTTCATGTAGGACGCAGCCCGGGACACCATCTGGTCCCATTGATGCTGTGTTTTTTGCTTTGGAGAGGCCGGCTCTTACCTGAGCATCTGAGATGTCAGGGGGGCAGCACTCTGCTGGGATAGATATTTGCCCTTTTGGTGGGGAGGGGTTTGCGCTGAACCTGTCAGCTAGGATGTTGGCAATGTCTGTGGGTTCGGTGTATTTTTTGTCATTTTGGACTAATTCTGAGCATATCTGGGAATTCCCACCCAGTTTCCTAACATAACTAAAGAAATCCTTGTGATTATCCTTAGTGTCCTGTGCAATTTTTCTCTCGAAGCTGGCCTTAGACGATTTTATGAGTGCCCATAGCTTTTTGCTAATACTGATCAGAGATGCCTTCCCTTTTTGGGATTTTGCTCTGTCATGTAGTAGCTTCCTCCTTCTGTTGTATAGTTTGTTTATGGCTGTGGTCCACCAGACAGGACGTCTGCCTTTGGAGGATTGGGTCTTGGTTTTATTTGGGATTGCATGATCCATGCATTCCTGAAGGTGTTCATAGAATGCGTTTATAAAGGATTCTGCGGTCTGGGCTGTATTTTCCACAGGCCCGGGGGCTTTGAAGGATTCCACCTCGGTTTTGAGGAGTGTGAAATTTGCTTTAGAGAAGTTTTCACTGTGGTTTTCCTGGGCAAGGGGTGGGGTCGGGATGTGAATATCCAGTGAGATTAGTTTATGGTCTGATCTTACCAGTGAGGGATACACTTCTGGTCAGGAGCATAGAGTCCCCATGTTGGTGATGATCAGGTCCAGTATGTTTTCCTCTCTTGTGGGAGTGGTAACAAGTTGTTCCATAGCATTTGAGTTTATAAATTCTAGGAACCTTTGGGCTAGGGTGTTGGAGCTAGAGTAATGCTCCCAGTCTGTTTGGGTAGTTGAAGTCGCCCAATATAATGGTGTTTGGAGAGACCTTCATATTTTCCAGTGTTCTCAGGAAGGCCAAGTGGGGTTCCTGGGTTTGGGAGGGTGGTCTGTAGCAGGCTATAAACTGGAAGGCAGTTTTACCCACTGTTGCACATGGATAGTCTCTGATGCTTCGTGCTGTGCCACCAACCTGGAGTTGTGGGTATCTTTGATGAATATTGATACTCCCCCCTCCTTTTGTGGTTCGGTCCAAGTTTTGGGGCCGAAAACATGGTATGAGGTATAACCTGGTAGTGCTGGGGCGCTCTCGGGAGCCTTGAACCAGGTTTCTGTTACTGCGCAGATATCGATGTTCTCCATGCTAAGGAGAGTTTTGAGTGCGTGCATCTTTAGGTTTAGACTTCTGGCGTTGAGTAGCATTACTCTTAGTTTCTTATCCCTTGTGATACCTATGGAGGTGGGTTTGTCTTTTGAGCCTTGCCTAAAAAAGGCACTCTGGGGGTAGCAAGAGCCTTTGCCAATATCCGAAAGTCCAGGGGTGACAGGTGCAAGCCATCCCTAGCGAAGCATCGTGGCTTGTCGAGCATGTCATCCCAGGCTGACAAGCATTGGATCCCCTTTGAATGACACCAATACTTAAGCCAATTGTTGAAATTGATCTTGTCTTCATATTGTGGCATCATTCTTGGTGAGGGTAAGATGCTACTCATGGTCAGGGTCATACTGGCCTGGGCTACATGCTCAGAGAGCTCCTCTATGTCTCTTTTCATGTAGTCCAGGGAGGTACGTCTCAGGTCATTCACACCAGCATGGACAATGACTGAGCCATATTTGTACTTGCCTTGGAGTGACCTGAGTGCTTGTGTTATGTGGCGTTTCCTAGCGCCCGTCAGGCAGCTCACCATGACCTTCTCCTTGTTCAGCCTGGTGAGCGGGACGTCAGTTTGCCTGACGGTAGTCACCTATTACAAGTGTATCAGGTGTGTTGTTTAGCCTTAAGGGCTGTGACTGTTCGGCACACTGGCTTTGTGAGCTATGTGTTGCACGTGTTTTGTTTTGGGGTAGCGGTTGCTTGGGTGTCTGCTTTGGAGGTCTCTGCTGCTTAGTCAGATTTTTATTTAGAGCCTTCGAGTATGTTTTTGTGTGTTTGTGTTTGGTTTGCTGTCGTGGTAGGTCTATGTGAGACTGGAATTGTAGTGAGTGTGGTTTCTTTCTCCTCCTGACTGGTTACGCCAGTACTGAGTTGCGAGAGCTTAGCCTCCAGTTTGGCTATATGGTTGCATCTCTCACATGTGTTGGAATTTGTTGGGAGGAGGAGAGGGTTGTCTGTGTACATGAGGCAGTTGTAACATTGCCTCAAGATTCCCAGATTCACCAGCTGGACCGGAGAGGAGATTGACAACTGAACTTTGGACATGCTAGAATAGTATTGAGAATTCCTTCATAATTGAAAAAAGGGCCAATGGGGAACAAGGTACTCAAGGGGAGTTTGTGAGGGTGTAGTGCTTTTAATTTTTTAGTGCTGACTTAGTGAGCAAGTGCCAAGTAACTTAAATGCAATGTGTTACAGGTAACTTAAATGCAAAAACGACAAACAGTAACTTTCTTTCAAGTGAAACAAGGAAATAAGTACAGTAAGCAATGCAGATATCACTAGGGATCCACAGAAGCGCTGAAAAGCCGCGTTTTAGGTGGAATTAGCGTTTCAGGGAAATAACAAGCATACAAACAAAGCTAGATTCAGCAGGCCTGGATCTAGTCTATGCTACAGCAAACACGGTGTACCAATTTCATTAAGAAGCAGTTCAAATATACAGGCACTATAAGCCTTTAACCAGAAATTCCCAGCTTAGAAGGGCAGAGTCCAGCCTCTCTTCCCACAAGAGTGCAGACCACGAACCCTCGTAATGTAAAATAACTGGCCTGAAGCCCAAGTGCTTAAACCAGAAGTAATACACTTTTAGAATAACAGACACTGAGCCCTCAATCAGCAGTTCCCAACTTAGAAGGATGTAAGCTACCTGTTCTGCCACTACAGTGCAGACCACAAACCTTCTTAATGTAAAACAACTGGTCTGAAGCCCAAGTGCTTAAACTAAAATGCTTAGAATGAGTTACACCAAGCAGTAATAAATACAATTGAGTACTTTTAAGATGACACAAAAGCAAAATAAAGTAGGAAGAAACAGAAATACAGTAAAAGCAGATATTTTTTTTTAAGTGGAAAGAGAGAAAGGAAAGAGAGAAAGGACTAGCAGAAACTAAGCTGATTGGCCTTCTCAAATGTTCTCCCTGTACTGGGTAGAATGAGGTAATGATACTAGACTGGGAGGAGGGTCCCAGATCAAATTTACACTAGGGGCGGGAAACTGCAAAGCCACCAACTATAAAAACACTATAGCAACAGGGAGAGAGGGTGGGAAACAAACGGCAGAAATGTTTCTCACAGCTGAAAAGCAGCAGTGAACCTTTAAATGAAAGTTTTAAACAGCTAAAGGAGCCTCTAGAAAAAAATAGTTGAATTGCAACAAGTTATCAGAAACAAACAACCCAACAGATGCTTAATAAAAGTGGACAATTTCCAGTTAATACCTGACACACAGTGAAACTAGCTAGAAAATACACAGTACACAAAGTGCTATAAATAAAGAAATAAAGAACAAAATAAACAAAAAACAGGATACTTAATGTTATATATTATAGCTCCGAGTTTCCTCCGTGTCTTTCCTTCGATCAGCTCAGTGCTACCCCACAACAATAACCACGTATCACATAGTTCACAAAGTCAGTGTGCCACACAGTCACAGCCCTTAAGGCTAAACAACACACCTAATACACTTATAATAGGTGACTCTATTTCAGACACACTGACGTCCCACTCACCAGCCTGAACAAGGAGAAGGTCACTGTAAGCTGCCTGTCGGGTGCCAGGATCCGCCACATAGCACAAGCACTCAGGTCACTCCAAAGCAAGTACAAATATGATTCCGTCATTGTCCATGCTGGTGTGAATGACCTGAGACGTACCTCCCTGGATTACATGAAAAGAGACATAGAGGAGCTCTCTGATCATGTGGCCCAGGCCGGTATGACCCTGACCTTGAGTAGCATCTTACCCTCACCAAGAATGATACCACAGTATAAAGACAAAATGATCAATTTCAACAATTGGCTAAAGTATTGGTGTCATTCAAAGGGGATCCAGTGTCTGTCAGCCTGGGATGACATGCTTGACGAGTCACGTTGCTTCGCTAGGGACGGCTTGCACCTGTCACCCCTGGGTTTTCGAATACTGGCCATGGCTCTTGCCACCCCCATAGTGCCTTTTTTAGGCAAGGCTCAAAAGACAAACCCACCTCCTTAAACAACACAAGGAAAAAGGAACTAAAGGTAATGCTGCTCAACGCCAGAAGTCTAAACCTCAAGATGCACGCACTCGAGGCTCTCCTCAGTATGGAGAATATCGATATCTGTGCAGTAACAGAAACCTGGTTCAAGGCTCCCGAGAGCACCCCAGCACTACCAGGCTATACCTCATACCATGCTTTTCGGCCCCAAAACTCGGACCGAACCACAAGAGGAGGGGGAGTATCCATATTCATCAAAGATACCCATACCTCCAGGCTAGTGGCGCTGCAAGAAGCATCTGAGACCATCCATGTGCAACAAACAGTGGGCAAACCTGCCTTCCAGTTTGTAGCCTGCTACAGACCACCCTCCCAAACTCAGGAACCCCACTCGGCTTTCCTGAAGACACTGGAGAATATGAAGGTCTCTCCAAACACCATTATATTGGGTGACTTTAACTACCCAAACCTAGACCGAGAGCACTACTCAAGCCCCAACACCCTAGCTCAACGGTTCCTAGAATTTATAAACTCAAATGCTATGGAACAACTGGTCACCACTCCCACAAGAGGGGAAAACATATCGGACCTGATCATCACCAACATGGGAACTCTATGTTCCATACCAGAGGTATACCCCTCATTGGTAAGATCAGACCATAAATTAATCACTATGGACATCCATATCCCGTCCCCACCCCCAGCAAAGGAAACCACGGTCAAAAACTTCTCAAAAGCAAACTTCCCAAAACCGAAGTGGAATCCTTCAAAGCCTCAGGGCCAGTGGAAAATACGGCCCAAACCGCAGAATCCTTTACAAACACATTTTGTGGATACCTACAGGAATGCATGGATCGTGCTATCCCAAATGAAACCAAGACACACTCCTCCAAAGGCAGGAGATCTGTCTGGTGGACCCCAGCCATAAATAAGCTGTACAACAGAAGGAGGAAACTACTACATGATAGAGCAAAATCCCTGAAAGGGAAGGCAACTCTGATCAGTACTAGCAAGAAACTACGATCCCTCATAAAATCATCTAAGGCTAGCTTCGAAAGAAAAATTGCACAAGACGCTAAAGATAATCACAAGGCTTTCTTTAGTTATGTCAGAAACCTGGGTGGAAACTCCCAGATATGCTCTGAGTTAGTGCAAAATTATAAAAAATACACTGAACCCACAGACATTGCCAACATCCTGGCAGACAGGTTCAGTGCAAACTCCCAATTGAGCAAATGGCTATCCCAACAGAGTGTAGCCTCCCTGACATCACAGATGCACAGGTGAGAGCTGCCCTCTCCAAAGCAAAAAACACAGCATCAATGGGACCGGACGGTGTCCCGGGCTGTGTTTTACATGAGCTCCAAGAAGAACTGAACCCTCACTTAAAATCACTGTTCAGTCTCAGCCTTACAACAGGATATGTACCCAAAGAATGGTGTACAGCAGCAATGGTCCCACTCCATAAAGGTGGTGCCACAATGGACCCTGGAAACTATCTCCCTATAAGCCTAACTAGCCTGGTCTGCAAAACTATGGAGCGTATCATCATGGAACTCATAAACAAAGACATTGGGAACCTCCAAACACTGGATCCTATCCAATTTGACTTTAATGGCAGATCTTGCCTCTTGAACCTGGTCAATTTCTTTGAAACAGTCACCAAGGCCATAGACTAAGGTAAGGTAGTCCACACAGCCTACCTTGACCTTGCAAAAGCCTTCAACACAATACCCCACTCGGGCATCATAAATAAGCTCACCAGCTTAAATATCAACCCCTATGTCACAAGATGGGTTGCAAAGTGGCTTGGGGATAGAACCCACATGGTCAGAATTGAAGGTGCCATGTCAGACTCGAAACCAGTTACAAGTGGCGTCCCACAAGGCTCAGTCCTGGGACCTGTCTTGTTCGGTATATATTTCTCTGAGGTACAGGCTAACACAGGAGGACTATGGCTGACGAAGTTTGCAGATGACTGCAAACTGGCGGCCATAATCAACTCGCCGGCTGACACAAGCATCCTCCAAAGAGGTCTCACAGAGACGGATAACTGGTGCCAGAGCCATGACCTAAAGCTAAATGCCAAAAAGTGCATAGTCATCCCCTTTGGGAAAAACAAAGTGCCCACAAATTACCACATAGGTGGTAATCCATTAAGTACGGAAGAAGTAATTAGGGATTTGGGGACCCAAGTAGATTGCAATCTCTCCTTTGACAATCACGTTGCCAAAGTGGTTAGAAAGACATTCTATATAGCCCACCTTATCACGAAGGGGTTCACATCTTGATCAAGAGAGGTCATTGTGCCCCTCTACTCATCACTCATCAGGCCCATAATTAAATACAATGCCCCATTTGGGATGTACCTTACCCGACACCTACTACAACTAGAAAGACACCAAAATTACCTCACCAAGAGGATCAAGGGACTCAAACAGATGCCCTACGCGGTTAGGCTAAAGAAACTCCAGCTCTACTCAGTTGCTTACCGCCTACTCGGAGGCGATCTGTGCCTGACGTATAAAGCCATGTCCAGCCCAGAATTAATGGACATGCTCCATCTCAAGAAATCCAAATCCATGAGAACTACACGCTCCAGTGACTTAAACCTCAGCACAGAAATAAATAGAACATGCTGGAGGGACAGATTCATATCCCAGAGGCTTTCCTGACTCTGGAACAAAATCCCAATCTATGTCAGACAGAGCCCCTCAATGACCCTCTTCAAGAAGAATCTTGATGTTTGGATGGGAGATCGTAAATTTACCCCAGGGATCTCTTCTGTGTCACTGCTAGGCAGAGGCACGGTAAACTAACCTTAAATGGGCTATCTTCTGTGACCTACTATACAGAGGCACAGTCAACTAATCTAAGAAGGGTGGCGAAAGCCAAACACACACTGGCTAGGCTTGTAAATGCCCTAGGGCAGATAGCTTAGTATCAACCTATAAGCCCTTGTGGTTGTCTTTACTATCTGCTGCAATTCTGTTTTCATAGCTAGCTTTAGAGGATTTGATGAGGGATCTCAACTTTTTGTTGAGGCTGATAAGGGAGTTTTTCCAGCCTTGGGACTTCACCTTATTCCATATCAGTTTCTTCCTTCTGTTGTAGAGTTTGTTCATGGCAGGGGACCACCAGATTGGCTTCCTTTTTGTGGAGGAGAGCTTCATGGTTCTGTTGAGTATGGCAAGATCCATGCATTTGTGTACATGTTCGTACAGTGCATTGGTGTATGATTTGGCGGTCATGCAGCTATTCTCCTTTTTCATGGGTGCCATGAAGTTAGCCACTTCTGTTTTTAGGAGCCCAAATTAAGCTTTGGAGAAGTTTTTCATGGTAGTTACCTTTGCGGGGGAGGTGGGAGGGATGTGCATTTCCAAGGTGATTAGTTTGTGGTTGGATCTAACCAGGGAGGAGTTGACTATTGGTGTAGAGCAATGGTTGCCCATATTAGTAATGACCAGGTCAAGGATGTTGCTACCTCTAGTGGGGGTAAGAATGAGCTGGTCCAGAGCATTGGAATTAATTCCAGGAAACGTTGGGCAAGTGTATTGGTACATAAGTAGTTTTCCCAGTTAATGGAGGGGTAATTGAACTCACCCAGTATGATAGTGTTAGGTTGGACCTTAATATTCTCCAGGGTGCTTAGGAACGTGAAGTGCGAGTCTTGGGACATGGTTGGGGACCTATAGCAGGCTACGAGCTGAATCGCTGTCTTACCCAATGTTAGCTGCACTTCAAGTATCTCTGATGCGTTATGTTGGGCTACCAGTCTGAAGGTATGCACATCCTTTCTGAATATGGAAACACCACCACCTTTAGAGCTTAGGCCCAAGTTCTGGGGTCAAAAGGTGTGGAATGAGTTATACCCTGGTAGTGCCCCTAGGAGTGCTTTCTGCTGCCTTGAACCAGGTCTCTGTTACGGCACAGATGTCTGTGTTCTCAATTTTAAGGAGTGCTTCGAGGGAGTGCATTTTGAGATTTGGATTTCTAGCATTGAGCAGCATGACCCTCAGATTGCATTTGTTTGTAGCGGTTACGGGGGTAATTTGGTCTTTGGAACACCACCTAAAAAAAGGCACTATAGGGGTGGCGAGAGCCTTGCCCAGTATCCGGAAACCTAGGGTTGACAGATGTAGGCCATCTCTGGCAAAGCATCGAGGTCCATCAATCATGTCATCCCAGGCAGACAGATAACTGGAGCCCCCTTGATTTCCAGAACCTTAGCCAATTGTTGAAGTCAGTCATTTTTTGCTTGTACTGTGGTATCATTCAACTAAATAGCTCATGAAACAGAGAAGCAACCTGGAATGTCTAGATAAAAAATAAATAAAACCACTTCTGCTTTACTAGAATGTAAACAATTAAGAAACCTAACAAAACAACTTATTGCCAAAGATTAAAAAAAAAAAAAACTTGGTACACAGTTACTTACACACACACACAAAATCCAAAGCCATTCTTGGCCACAGTCAGTACACTGAATCTAGCATAAGCTACACAGCAAGTGCCAAACTCTGAGAAAAAAATAACATGACCTACCATTTCAGTATTCAGCCAAATGACTATCCACATTATACAGACAGCATTGTCATTTGCCATCTAGGTGACTAATCAAGATGTTGATGTTCCTACTCACATAACTTCCTTCAGTATATCTTCTTCCAGCTAGTTTCCACAGATACTATCAAAAATACTTAAAGAATTAAAGCCTACTACAACTGCCCCTGTCAGTCTATTTGGAGGATATCTTAGAATAGCAGCTGATAAAGTGAGTTTTGTAAATGAATGAGTAAAATGTGTCATTAGCTATCACAAGGTGAAAGTGTTTTGTAAAAGATGGATGACTGGTCTAGTTAAGTAGCAGAGCAGAAGTAGCTGCATCTATTCCCTCTCTCTTTTGGCCTTAGTGAATTGATGTGTCACTTAACATTTTCATTTTAACCATACACTGGTTTCAGAATTCCTTCCATCAGTGGCATTTTTTAGCTTTTTTTCCGAAACTGATGCCTTAGTACTTACTGATGTAAAAATACATTTTTTCACCATTGTCCTTTATGGTATTTTATACTGTGTTGTGTAGAGTGGTCTGAGATTTTTGTTTCCATGTGACTTTTAATTTAACATTAGTTTTTGTATTGTTTTTCTTTCCTATACTAAGTTAGGACTTTTCAAATAGTATTTTTTCCCCATAGGAATTATTCCGTAAGTTTCGAAGTATCCTGAACAAGTTGACGCCTCAGATGTTTAACCAATTGGTCAAACAGGTGACAGAGCTGACAGTTGATACAGAAGAGAGATTAAAAGGAGTGATTGACCTTGTGTTTGAGAAAGCCATTGATGAACCCAGCTTTTCAGTCGCATATGCCAACATGTGTCGATGTCTTGTTATGGTAGGTACATAAAACTTGTGGAGGAATGTTTTTCCCTGCTTTGTTTGCTGATTAAAGAATGATTAATGGAAGTTTGAAAATCACTACTCTCCCCAGCAAAGTAGCACTGTTTGGGGGAAATGCACAGATCTGTTTATGTTAGCAGTATAGAAATATGTTTGTCAGTTTAGAGACTGCCGGTGTTGTGAATGAGGAGCTGCAGGAAGTCTGTGTTCATTCAGTTTTTTGTTATTACTGAACTGTTTTGTAAAAGTTTTTTGCAAGTTATAACATTGGAGGTATTTTTGCTACAGTTGTCTCTCCAAGCAGATGATTCCTGTAGCAGACAGTGTTATTCACCAGATGATATGCATGGTATTTCATACGAAATTAGTTTTATTGTACTGTATTTTCCCACGCTGTAGAATTATCGGCTGGAATTTGGGAATTAGTCTGACAGTGTTCAACTTCTTTCACATGAGAAACTTTTTTAAAATTGTTATTGAACAGTTTTCATGCTGTTAAAATTGCACTAGTTGAGTGTATTGTATATTCTGCTCCAGAATTGGCGCTTTAGTGCTTTTACAGCTGTTTATATTCCAGTTTTGCTATTATTTTTTGCTTATTGTTTACCTGCTTAAAGGTTTCTCTGCGTTTCTGTTCCCCTGTTCTTCCTGCCTACCCCTCATGAGACATCAGCTATTTTGTTTGTAGCGCTATATCTACAAAGGTCCAACCTGTGCCTGCAGTGCGAGTTCCAAAGTCAAAGCTTTCTCCCTGACTTAAAGCTCCACTGTGCATTCTGTAATATATCTAAATTGTGATTCCCTGAACTGAGTAGCCAAAGACGTACAGTCCTGGTCACTGGCTTCCATGACTGTGCTTCTTTAACATTCAACAATAAAATGATATAGTTGCCTTTAAAAATAATAGAAAAAAATGCCATGTTTTATTACCTTTTTGTTGGGTTATCTGGTTGATCCCCCCCAAGTGGCAGTAATAAAGTATTTTCAAACAGCTGCATCCAGTATGCTTGAGCAGTTCTAATTAAATATCCCTGGTTGTAGTGTTTAAAAAAAAATACTTTTAAATAAATGATATTATTTGTAAGACTTACCGCTCTTGATCTGTGGCATTCTAATGGCTGCTTTGTGTCATTCTACCCAGAAACACCTTGATGTATGACATCAGCAGCAGATTGGCCTGTCAGATTACAAGGCGTCTTTGAGACTCTGGGTGAAACCAGAAAAGATTAGTATTGATTAGTATTTTTTAATGCAAGGTGCTGTGTATGGGATGCTGATTTTGCTATGCATTTTAAAAGAATGGCAAGTCCAGATTATAAAGGTGCAGAATAGACGGGTTAGAGGGTGTGCGTGTGAGAAATCATAGTGCATGTACATGATTATATGAGGCAGTGTACGTATCTGTGCATGTAGATATGCAGATAATTCCTTTTTATTATCTTCTGATATGTAGAAATATAACATGCACATGTAAATCTCCTTTACTTCATGAATTTTATAACATTCTTAGAATAAGAGCACTTTACACCAGTAGTAGTTAGAATAAAAGCATTGTTTATGTGATAATATGAGGTAGTGCCATCTGTGCCAGAGACAGTAGGGCAGTACATGTGTAACATATGCCAGCATAGCTAGCATGAGTTTTGGAAAGAATTTTGTCATTTGAATGTCACATTGATTTGTACAGATCAATTTGTAAAGTTGTGTGTGTTAAAAGTGCATCAACAGTGGGTCCTGCTGGTCAGAAAAGATACATGTATGTCGGACAGTATTATAATTGTTTAAATGTATATGTTTTAACAGAGAATTTTGGAAGGGAAGATGTCAATCTTAGCTAATGTTGAAAAATAGGGGAAACTTAAATGGATTGATTTAGGCCATAAAGATTTTTATCTTACAGGTCTAATTGCAGTCAGAGACAAAAATGTCTGAGAAAACAGGACTAGGAATCTTACTGTATTGTCCTTGGGGGCGAACTAAGTGCTACCTTGGAAAGGTGGAATTTTTGAAATTGTTTTATAGCTTTCAGATGCTGCAACAGATCTTGGCAAAGCTCTGGGTGTGTATCTTACCAGAGTTAGCTGACCAGAGGTGATGTCATTCTATGACCAGCACTGAAATGCTTCTTTAGATATTAGTGAGAAATATGCCAAAACTCTCACAGCCGCACTTTGTTTTTTGGAACCTGCCAGGAAAGATCTCTCTCAGATCTCACATAACCACACACCTCATCTTGCCTTGCTGTAGCAAGAAACTCCATACCCATCATCTTGCCTTGCTGTAGTAAGTAACTTAACTAGGGAACAGTATTAGTATCCGATGCCCAATTAATACTCAACCCAAACAAAACTAAACTACTCATCTTCCAACCCACCAAACATACTCAAAACAACTCTCACTTTAACATCACAGCAAAAGACAACACCACTATATACCCAACTGAACACACCAAATTGCTAGGAGTGGAAATAGACAATAAACTAAAATTTGACATTCACATATCCATGACCATAAAAAAAGTCCACAAAAAACTAGGAGCATTATACAGAAATAAGCATCTTCTCACCAAAGCAGCAAAGATTTCAATTAGCAAATTCCCACCTTATCTCCACCCTACTTTATGCCTCTCCAATATATACCAACCTAAGGCAATGCGATCTAAACAAGCTAGAGACCTGCTACAACAAAATTGCCAAATTCGCCACAGGGGCATCCTACCGTAGTCACCACTGTCTCTCACTTGCTGAACTGGGCTGGCTTGAACTCCCTCACCTCCTTCAATGGTATCAACTCTCACTCGCCCACAAACTAGTAAACCATCCACTAAATGTCCCATCCCTCCAGAATCTACTCCAACCCTATCGCACCACCAGACCACTAAGATCCAGCAAGAAAAATCACTTGCAGATCACTAAAGCCAATAACTCTGCTGGTGAAGCACTATTCTCTTGTACCATAGCCAAATTATGGAACTCCCTCCCACCCACAATTACGTCCGTACCATCATGCACCCACTTCAAAACTTTACTAAAAGCGCACCTAAAAACATGCTGGCTATGCCCTTGCAACTCCCACTGTAATATCACCCACCCCATCCAACCACTACCTTTCTTTCCACTCCACTAACTACCTTGATTATAGCAAGCTCAGATGCTCAAAAACCTAGTACTTATACAGCAGGAACTTCTTATTTTAACATTTGTTAATGTCTATTATGTACTTCACAGATACAGATTCTAGTTGTCTACTGATGTACTATGTTCATCTGTAAATATGTTGTAAGTAATTGCTATGTAAATTATTAATCGCTATGTAATCCAATGTAACAACTGTCTGTTTATTTTAACTGTGGAGCTTTTCTCCCCGGGCCTCCGCTGAAAATGGACCTTCGTCCAGTCGGACACTCCCGGTCAACAAATATAAATAAATAAATAAATAAGTTAAGAAAATATAGTGAGATTAGTTAAGTACTGTTTTTTGTTATCTATGTGAATCTGTCCATCGGTGTTATTTTTAGTTTTTTCTGTGATTGAAACTCTGGTGTTTATTGTAAATAGATATTTAGTATTTTCAGGTTCTTTTATTATTAAATATATTTAAACTTTTCATTGTAGCTGGTCTTTTTGAGACTATTTTGACCTTTGAGAGTACTTGTATTTATTTGGTAACTGTGTCCTCTCCTGAAAAGCCTAGCTGTTTGGAAAACACTACCATTTGTATTAGTATTAAGTTTCCTCAGTATAACTGGTTATGCTTGTAAGAGCTGTAGAGTAGCTGACTGGTGGCAGTATAATTACCTTATAGTCTGGGCAGAGGGGGGCACAACAGGTCAATCTGTTTCACCCTTTCCCATGTGTGTGCGCATATGAAAATCAAATATCCAAGTGTGTGTATGTCAGCTACTTGGAACAGGGACACCAAGCTCCAAAGTGGACAGTGTGGAGTCTTGTTTGGTGCCTAGAAAGTGAGTCCAGCCCCAGGTCTGGAGTGTGCTGTTAGGAGAGCTGCATCTAAAAATACTGTGTATCCATTTTTGTTCCTAGTGGCCTTCCCTCATAGCTTTCAGTGGTAAGGATTGAGGCTCCTTGATTACTGGTCCAGAGTAGGGAGAATCACAGTTTACACAGTGGCATTTAGAATAAAAGCATTGTTTACACCAGCAGCAGTTAGAATAAGAGCATTGTTTACATCAGTAGCACTACGAATAAGAGCATTGTTTATACCTCTAGCAGCCTTTGGGTAAAAGCAAGGCTGGAGTGAGGGAGGGTCTCTTTGCTGCTGCTGATGCAAATTATACTTAAATTCAGCAATTTCTTATACTAATATGATCTCAGACTTGGATTGTCCAGTATTACTGTTACATCTACTTAGCCCCCCCCCCCAAAAAAAAAGTCAGTTGGTGTTCAGCAGAAATGTCCTTCAGAATGAACTGCTTTGATGAAAGGTGGATCTATATTTGTAAACATGCACACAGTTGCCATGTGTGTGTATCTATATACATATTCATATATATGTAATGCTTTATTGTAGGTGTGAGTGTAAAATTCAGATGGTTGCATGGTTTTTAATGGGTGCTGGTTTAATTTTCATTGAACACCCAGTTCAGCCATAATACATCACACATGAGTGCTGGTTTCATTGAACACAGTTCGATCCTAACATATCACACGTTAGGAAAGGAGCAAGTTTCATTGTTTTAGTATATGCAGTTACACAGGTTCATAGTCATAGTACTCATTTTATATCACATGGGATCACCCATTACTAACCATTCAAAAAATAGGTTCATAGATTAGTACTAGGCTAAATGCCCTTGTGGACCATTTTCAGCCTAGACAATTAGCCCACGTGAGAATCAAACCCTGAGCCTTGTGTTTGTAAGGTAAACACCTTTACCATTATGCCAAGCTCCCACCCCCCTAAAATAAACAGCCTTTGCAAGGCTCAAACCCAGGACCCCTGCACACCATAGCCAAAGGGATTTAAAACTAAGCCATGTGTGAGAAAATCAGATAGAACAGTCCATGAAAAGAAGACAAAAGTAGAATTGATCACTGAAATTGCTACACCCAGTGATTGCAGTGTCGTGTGTGTGTGTGTATATATATATATATATGTATGTATATATATATATATATGTATAGCTCTCTCTCTCTCTCTATATATATATATATATATATATATATATATATATATATATATATATATATATATATATATATAGATGAGTGTGTATATATATATATATATATATATATATATATATATATATATAGATATAGATATATAAATATAGATGTGTGTAAATATATATATATATATATATAGATAGATATAGATATATATAGATGTATGTATATATATATATATATATATATATATATATATATATTATATATATATAGAGAGAGAGAGAGAGAAAGTCATAAAATACCAGGATTTGCAGGCAGAAATGAGGGCAGTGTGGAAGATGGCTATTCAGTTCCGACCGTAGTAGGAGCAACTGGTCTTATAAAAAAGAATTTACAATCGTACGTGAATGCACAAGTCCATAGTGTTGTATGAGGCTAACTTGAAGCTTGCTGCTATTAAGCACTGGGTTATATTCTCTACTTCCTGTTATTATGTCCAATTATTTATATATATTGAAAGTTTTAACATCTCATGTTTGACAGATGAAAGCAATTTATTCCAGAGTCATCCAGCCCTACACAGAAATTCCTTCTCTTGGTCAGACTCTGTTGTGTTTGCATTTTTACCTTAAATGAAGACAAGACTCTTCCTCCTCTCTTTCAGTGGTATTTATTATACACGTGTGGGAGCGTACTGTAAATTATCAGGGAGACTCCCCGAACAAAGGAATGCATAAGCTTATATGCTGGTGATATTGCTGACAGTACAAAAATATAAACTAGACCAATTAAAACAGTACAAAAGACAATAAACCAATCAGTGGTTTACCCATAGGCTTAAAACAGTTCACATTACTACATCTCTAGGCAGAGAGAGAAAATCTGATACACTTCCATATAAGGCACAATGTGATGGTGTTCAATCTCGCCGTTTGTTCTTACACATGGGTTCGGAGCCGATCCTCGGCTCCGTGCCGGCCTCTTGCAAGCTCTGCATCGAGAAGAAGCTCGAGACAATCTAATACCCACAATCCCCCTCTGCCTTTACCTCAGATCTAGTTTGCCGCTGCTGCGTTCGCATCGTTGGGAGCTAGCTCGAGCATCTAAAGCTAAGATATAACTTTATTTGTTATATTTTATTGGATTTCTTATTACTATTTGATATTTCACTGATATACTGTGTGATTGTGTTGTTGACTGGATAAATTCTCGGTACCGTTAAGCTGTTTTATCGGTTAGAATTTTTCGGGGCCTACAACCCTTCTTAAATTTGATAGGATTTGACTGTTATACCGGATTTGACAATTTTTTCTCGGATTTGACTACATTACTGGACTTGTCTTTTACTACTATAATGTCTGATAAGGTGAAATCAGGTTTTAGGCGTTGTCAGTGTGGCCAGAAAATGTCAGTGACTGACAACCATAGTTCCTGCGTCTACTGCCTTGGCCCTCTCCACTTGCAAGAGGACTGCTCCATCTGTCACTCTTTTAGTGGGAGGGTCATGACAGATAGGCGCAGGAAACTAATGGACAGAGGTTTATTAAAACCTTCTTTTCAGGAGGCTCTGGATGCTTCTGACCAGGCATCAAAATCCTCTAAGGAATCGAAGACGTCGGAGCCCAAGTCATCGGCTCCGAGCTCTTCAGCAAAGGTTAGATCACCGGTTCCACAGACTTCGGGGCCGAGTGTTCAACTGGTATCGGTTCCTGAGCCTCGAGTCTTGGAACCGGTGATGGAGCTCCCTCCTTCGACCTTATTGAGGTCGGCTCCGTCTTCGGTTCCTTCGACCCGTTCTTCTTCCAAACTCTCTGAGGTCGATGTGGATCGCGTGGTGCAGAAGTTATTGGAGCATTCGGCCCTATCCAAACTTATTTCGGTTTCCACCCAGTTGGTGTCAAAACTTGAAGGCCTCCCGGTGTCTCCATCCATTCCTCCTCCGAGACCTGTTCAGTCTTTGGAGCCGGAAGAGGCTGATCTACTGATTGTGGAGCCCTCGGGTCCAGAACCGTCCTTTTCTCGGTCTGTTCCTCTCACCTCGACTCCGTCGGACCCGATACCGGTGTCTCGGAGCAGACGGTCTGTCCTTGGTTCCGGGGCCGAGAGTCGAACCGACATTTCGGTTCCGACTCTCCCCCTCGGGGCCTCGGCGCTGATCGATTCGGCTCCGTCCTCGGGGTCGATGCCTTCGGGGCCTGTGTCGGGGATTCTTCCCATTTCCTCGGAACCGGGAGATTCTTCGATGCGGGGCCCGGGGGCGTTCGACCTAATGAGGAAGGTGTTGTCTACCCAGACAACCACATCAGTGGAAGCAACCTCTCCTCCCCATAAAGGGCCGTTATCCTCCTCTGCACCCACGGCCACATCCAAGCGTCGGGCACCAGTATCTCAGCCACCCCTGGAGGGTGCCCCCTCTTCCTCGGAGGCTTCTTCGGATGCTCCCCACGAAGAAGTCCCTAGGAAAAGATTGTGTAAGAGGAGACACTTGGATTCTCCACAAGAATCCTTGACATCTGATACTGACTTAGATGAGTCAGAAGGGTCCCCTAAGTCACCTTCAGAAGATGTCTCTTTTTCGGACATTTTGGAGATCCTGAAACAGAGAGGTGACTGGCAGTCCCTTCCCCCTTCTGAGGATGAGTCAGTTTTGCTGAAGGCATTTGGTGCTCGCCCTTCCTCCTCCTGGGTCACTCCGCCCTTCGATGAATTAATGGAACTAATTGCTCGAAGGGCGTGGGAGGCTCCTGACACAGTGGAACCAGTCCCAAGGAAACCAAATAAATACATTACGGCACCCCAGGACAAGTCCTACCTGACAAAAGGAGTTCCAGTGGACGCTATGATGGTGGCAGCGGCCACGAAAAAGGAGATGTCAAAGTCTTCCTCATCTGTCCATCCCCCTAATAAAGATTCTAGGACGATGGATAGGTATGGGAAGCGCATTTTTAGTTCAGCGGCTTTTTCCATGCGATCCCTGAACTATTTGACCCATTTTACACGCCTACAGAGGGATCTAGTCAAAGAGTTGGGAGATACCCTCCAGGGTACTACAGATGCTGCTGTCTCGGAGAAAGTGACAGCACAACTTAATACCCTTACAGCCATTGTGAACTCGTCCATGAGGGTGATTTCCTACGCAGCTGAAGGTTCGAGTAGGGCAGCAGCTTCAGCGATTGCTCTTCGTAGACAATCCTGGATGCGCTTATGTTCCTTTGCGGAAGCCTTCAAGTCTTCCTTTACTAACGCCCCATTTGACGGTGCCACTCTCTTTGGCCCCAAAGTAAAGGAGACCCTTACCCGGTGTGAACAGGAGGGAAAGACTCTGTCTGCTGTCGGAGTCTGTTTTTCCACCCCAACCAGACCGTACCCCAAAGGGCAACGTGGTGGGAAAATGTGGTTTCGAAAACCCCAAGGAGCTTTCTCAGGCACACAGGGAGATGCCCCCTCTAGAGGCAGAGGAGGGGCAGAGGTGGAAGACGCCCAGGCGGCAGAGGGGGTCCGCAACATCAAGGTGACAGGGATACACTCCCTGGTAAACCTTTCCAGCACTCCTGAGAGGAGGCCCGACTGTCCTGCTCTGGAGGCAGTCGGGGTCGCTAGCTTTATACCCTCAGGCCTGGCAAAATATAACTACAGACAAGTGGGTAAAAAGCGTGGTTACCAGAGGTTACAACATACCCTTTCTATCCCATCCCATTCCAAAGAAAAGACTCCCAGATGTACCGCCCCATCTGCGAGAGCCAGCAGCTATAGAGATTTCAAAGCTGCTAGAAAAAAGAGTCATCCAACCAGTCCCAGCGGACCAGCAAGGATTCGGGACTTACTCAAGGTTCTTTTTAGTTCCAAAGAAAACAGGGGACTGGAGGCCCATCCTGGACCTGAGCTACCTCAATACCTTCGTCAGGAAAGAAAAGTTCCGAATGGTCACGCTTCAATCGATCCTTCCATTCTTGCAGAAGGACGACTGGATGTGCTCAATAGATCTAGAGGATGCATACTACCACATCAAAATGGCCAGGGCATCCAGAGATCATTTGCGCTTCCGGCTGGGAGCCAGTCACGTTCAATTTCGAGCCCTGCCCTTTGGTCTGACCTCAGCCCCCAGGGTCTTCACCAAATGCATGGCAGTGGTAGCGTCTCACTTGAGACGCCAAGGATTCCAGGTGTTTCCGTATCTGGACGACTGGCTCCTTTCTGCCACCACCCAGCGTCAACTATTACAGGCCAGAGACTTTACTCTTCAACTGTGTGTTCATCTAGGAATTTCCGTGAACTTTGGAAAATCCTTGCTTCAGCCATCACAAAATATTTTGTTCATAGGAGCAGAATTAAACACACGTCAGTTAATTCTAAGACTTCCCCCGGAAAGGATACTATCACTTCAGACTCACATACGTCTTCTACTTTTGTCAAGGAAATCTCCGGCAAAACTGGTACTGAAGGTTTTGGGACTCATGTCAGCCTCCCTTATTGCAATACCCTTGGGAAGGCTGCACATGAGAGTCCTTCAATGGCTACTGTTTGCACAATGGTCGTTTCAACAACTACCTCTAACACACGAGATTCTTATAACGAAAACATGCAAGACAGATCTAAACTGGTGGCTTCAAACGTGCAACCTTTCCAAGGGGAGACCATTTGTGCTACCCACACCTACAGTTACGGTGACCACGGACGCTTCCCTGATAGGGTGGGGGGGCATCTTTCAGGGACAGACAGTCCAAGGCGAGTGGACCAATTTGGAGTACAATCTGCACATCAATGTTCTAGAGTTGAGGGCAGTGTTTCTAGCGTTGCAACACTTTGCTCCCCTTCTTCCTCTGGGAACTATTGCAGTTCAGACGGACAACATGTCTGTAGTCTGGTACATAAACAAGCAAGGGGGAACCAAATCCTATCAGCTATGCAGAGAGGCCATGAGAATCTGGCAGTGGGCGGAGTCCACGGGTCGCTTTCTAATAGCAACGCACATCCCGGGTCATCCAACGCCATAGCCGACAGGCTGAGCAGAGCAATTCTGTTACCGCACGAGTGGTCCCTAAAACAGTCAGTAGCGAAAAGGATTTTTCGTGGGGCCAGCCTTCCTGCGACCTGTTTGCGTCTCCAATGAACGCCAAATGCAGGAGCTACTTTGCCCTATTACCCCCTCCAGGGGAAGTCCCCAGGGACGCACTGGTTCACGATTGGCCCCCGGGACTCCTGTATGCATTTCCTCCATTTCCTCTGATACCAAAGTTTCTCCAGAAAGCCAGAAACCTACACAGGACAATAATCCTCATTGCCCCATTCTGGCCTCGTCAAATTTGGTTTCCCTTCCTGAAGACTCACTGCATTCGGGGACCCTGGATTCTGGACTCAGAGCCAGATCTATTGACTCACTCGTCAGGGGCTCCCCATCCCGCGCTCCTGTCCCTCCATCTAGCAGCTTGGCTGCTCCAATTCCCAACTTAGCCAGGTCTGATCTTTTGTCGCCAGCAGTTCAGGATATATTGGTGGCTTCTCATAAAGCTTCCACTACTAAAACATATTCTAGTAAATGGAAGCGATTTGTATTCTGGGCAAATACACACCAAGTGGATCCTTTTACAGCTCCTTTGAATAAAATATTAGAGTTTTTAACGGACTTATTCCATCAGGGTGCTTCTCCTGCTACACTAAGAGTTCAATTGGCAGCCATTTCAAATTTCCATGTGGAAGAATGTGGAGCTCCTGTTATGGCTCACAGACTTTGTAAAGCCTTTTTAAAAGGGGTTTTCCATATTAGACCACCAGTCAGATCTCCTACGTCACCTTGGAGTCTAAACTTGTTGTTATCTAAATTAATGTTGCCCCCCTTTGAACCTGCCTCTTCTTGCCCATTAAAATTTTTGTCCTGGAAGACTCTATTTTGGTAGCCATTACTTCCGCTTAGGCGAGTATCTGAACTTCAGGCTCTCTCCATCAAGCACCCTTATTTGATCTTTCACTCTGACAGAGTTTCTCTTCGAACCAATTCATCCTTCCTCCCTAAAGTGTGTTCTATTAACAATATTAATCAGTCCATTGAATTACCCACTTTCTTCAAAAATCACTCCAACAAAATGGAGTACATGTTGCATAAATTAGATGTTCACAGACAACTAAGATTTTACTTGGATAGAACAAAAGATCACAGAAAAACTGATCAACTCTTTGTGGCTTTTGCTGATAGCAGGAAAGGACTAGCAGTTACCAAAAGAACTCTTTCTAAGTGGTTAACGGATTGTATAATCTATGTCTACGATTCTTCAAATCAAACTCTTTTGCACAAACCCAAAGGACATTCCACAAGGTCAGTGTCTACATCTTTGGCTCATGCAGCCCGCCTACCACTGGACGCTATTTGTGCGGCTGCTACTTGGTCTAAGCCACATACATTCATTTCTCATTATAAGGTAGACAAGGCTTCTAGGGACAGGGCAACCTTTGGTTCCACTGTGCTCAAGAACGTCCTTCCGTGAGTTCCTCAGGAACAAGGAGCTAGGGACGCTACCCATGTGTAAGAACAAACGGCGAGATTGAACACTATCACATATAGAAGTTATGTCCTTACCATAACGTTCCATGTGGAGTGTTCATCTCGCCTTTGTTCTTACATTCCCACCCTCCCGCCCTAAGAAGAACGTTCTTTTGATGCCTGGCCAGGATCATCCTGCTGCTGCTGCTACAAATATTGTGTACATAGTTGACATATATATATATATATATATATATATATATATATATATATATATATATATGTCTATTTGTCTTACTATATATATATAGTTATGTATAAATTCTTATTTCTGGACATATGTGATGTAAGCATGAATGTGCTCTCTCTGGAGATTGGTTTGCTTGCAAACTAGATCTGAGGTAAAGGCAGAGGGGGATTGTGGGTATTAGATTGTCTCGAGCTTCTTCTCGATGCAGAGCTTGCAAGAGGCCGGCACGGAGCCGAGGATCGGCTCCGAACCCATGTGTAAGAACAAAGGCGAGATGAACACTCCACATGGAACGTTATGGTAAGGACATAACTTCTATTTTCCTGCCATCTGACAGGCTCTTGTTTTTCAGTACTTTTCCACTATTCACAGTTTACTTCATAGTTCAAATCAATACATACAGGTTCTCACATACTCAATCTCGTTTGAACACATGCTTTGACCATTCATATTCTACAATCCCCCATTTGATGCTGTGTAAGCATCACCATTTAATCTGTCATAGATTTGCCCTAAATCTAGCATAACCATGTTCCTAGTTCCTTCAACATTATCACATATTTTAACTTCATCATCCATAACTGTAGGCATATAAAACTTTGGCATCTTTTTAGTATCGGACAACATTAATTTAAAAATCAATGCTTTGATTAAAAACACAAGAAGAAAAGCAACAAGAGCTAATACTGGAATTAATAGGATTAACTTTAAAAGTCCAGCTCCCCAACCTGAAAACAGGTTAGTTAACAATGCCCACATTGAGTTATCGGCCTCCTTGGCCTTGGAGAGTTCGGACACTGTCTGAATGAGTTTGAGATGACTTTCAATTTCATGCTGATTGTCAGGAATAAATGTACAGCACTCCTCCTGGATTAAAGCACAAGTTCCGTCTTTCACCACTAGGGTGAAATCGAGAGCCATAAGATTTTGGAGGACTACTGCTCTCATGGCAGTCAGTTCATCAGTCACTAGTTCTAAAGCAGAAAGTGTGGCATTGCTTAATACCTCAAGCAATTTAGACAGTTTTCTCAGTTCCCAGATTGATTTTGCTGCTCCGTATGCTGGGATTACACCAGCCCATGATATGACGTCATCACCCAAGTCCATATGAGACAGTCCTTTAGTGCCAGCATGAGCTAAGTCATGATGATAAATCCATGATGCATCAATTTGACCTAATGGATTGGTAGGCTTTTTAACCTCTCGCACATTCCGGATTTTCCCTTTGGGTAAGGCAGATGTATGTCGGATGGCTGGAGCTAGATAACCTAAGAAACAGCTATCAGACCAGTTCTCCGGTAGCCATTTATAGGCCCTTCTTCCACATATAAAATAACAGTCTTGTACCAAGGTGGTAACATTTGAAGAGTGGTCACTGCCTGTGGTTATGCCATGGAATATGGCAAGAAATACGATTTTATGAGAACCAAATAATGAGGCATTTGTCAATATCGGCTGAATGGCATCAAATGAAACTCGACACCCCGAAGCTAAGTGTTTTCTTTCTGTATAATTGCACTGGTATTCGATTGTCGTATTGCAGATAATTTGTCCCATTTTTCCAGTCCAGTGATGTTGACTTGAGTAATTTCATCAAAAACAGAGTGCCATTGCGACGGAGCGAAAGTTGTAATGCAATAGATTTAATGGATATAATGTTAGCAGTGTTGTCAAGTAGGCTAGTCTATGTATCAATGATACTTAGTGGAGCCACAGCCAGTGACAATCCCCCATGCACGGAGGGAATAGAAGTGCAGATCCAGCAGTTAGAGACGTTGAATGTAGAAGCATAAACATATTTGATGGCTTGATAGGTGTTGAAAGGTGGGTGTCAAATGGCTCGTTTGGTGTGATGCGTCAATGGAGCAGGAAATAAAAATGGCCACAGCAAAAATAACAGTACAACAAGAATGACCACCAAAATGATTGTCCAGTATTTGTGTGGAAATGGTGGTTGAGTCTGTGTAGTGTCAGAGGTTTGGAGTTTTCCAAAAGGGTACATATTAGGCATTGTCAGGTACTGGAACAGTTCTACTTTGAGTATGTATAGCAATAGGAGGAGAATCTGGAGATGAAAAAGGTAAAGGCTGTTGGTCTTCAGACGGCACAACTTTTCTGACGTGTGAAATGTGGATCCAAGTTGGAGAGCCCTGCAGTCGCACAGCAGATGACGTGGTGAGAAGAACCAGGAAGGGCCCCTTCCAGTGCGGCTGGAGCTCTGTTTTTCTAGAAAATGATTCAACGTAGACCCAATCCCCTGGTTGCAAAGCGGATGCTAGAAAAGGGTCAGGAAGTTGTTGAGCAACTGCTACTTGTCGGTCGTGAAACTGTAAGAAAGAAACAGGAGATTTGCAGTACAAAAGAATGTCATTATCAAATGCATCATATTCAGATGGAGGTGTCATGGGCATACGCAAAGGGCGACCCATGAGTATTTCATGTGCAGAAAGACCCTTAGTATGATGCGGTTGTGACCTCATAGAGCTAGTGGCAAGGCCTGTACCCATTAGGCCTTTTTATGAAGTGACTTTAGCAAGTCTGGTTTTCAAAGTCTGGTTCATACGTTCATTTATACCTGATGCCTGTGGTCTGTATGGATAATGAAATTTCATAGTAATGCCTAACATTGTACACAATGAATCAACTAACTTAGCAGTAAAATGTGTCCCTCTGTCAGAATATATTTGACAAGGAACACCAAAACGAGGCATCAATTCATAACGCAACTTTTTTGCAACTGAAATAGCATCATTCTTAGCACATGGTTCGGCTTCTAAGCATCCCGAAAAAATATCAACAATAGTCAAAACATGTTTAAAACGAGCACAAGGTGGAAGTTCAGTAAAGTCCCATTGTAAGGCACAAAATGGTCCCATTCGTTTTGGCCCAGGTTGAGCGGGAGCCAGAGTGCCCTTTGAAATGTTATGCTGTAAACAAGTGGAGCACATGCTCAAAAAATGTTGCACAGAAGCAGAAAGTCCTGGGGCAAACCAGTCCTTCTGGATTGTTTCATCAATGCTTGTATCTCGACATGAGCTGGCAAATAGTACGCTTTTATAAGAGAATTTAACATAGATGTGGGGCAAATTACTCTGCCGTCCGGGTGCTGCCAAATTAAATCGGAGCATTGAAAACAATTATGGGCCAGCCATGTTTTTCTTTCTGATTCCGATGCTTCAGTTTGTAAAGCTTTCAGTACAGAAGTGTCAAAAGTAAGTGTTTGTAAAATAGGCTGCAAATATTTTCCCTGAGCAGTATTCGAAAGAGCAGCCTGCTTGGCAGCCCAGTCAGCTAAATTATTTCCCTTAGCTACTAGGGAGTCGTTAGACTGGTGAGCTGCACACTTGACAACAGCAATTTTGGAAGGTAATAAGTCCTGCAAGAGGTGATCGATATACAGGTAATTTTTTATTGGTGCCCCAGATTATGTCAAAAACCCCCCTTTCCTTCCATAGGGTACCAAAATCATGAACAACACCATGGACATAACGTGAGTCCGTATAAATAGTAACAGATTTGTCTTTGGCCATTCTACATGCATGCGAAAGTGCCACTAATTCCGTGGCTTGTGCGGAAGTACCAGGCGGTAATTGTCCAGTTTGCAAAGCCTGAGATGGCGACTGACCATGCAGCCTGCAGTTCGCCAAAAGTATTTCGTAAACAGCATCAATCCACAAAAAGAACTAAATCGGGATTAAGCAAAGGAACATCTTGCAAACCTAATATAGGAGACAAAGCAGTGTTAACTACAAGTACTCAGTCATGTGGTTCGCCCTCGTCACTAGTTGGAATTAATGAAGCAGGGTTTAGTGGTGGGCAATGTGCAATTTGAATAGTGGGATTACTTAATAAACTTAACTCATGTTTAGTGAGGTGTGCATTAGAAAGATATTGAGTCTTTGTTTTTAAAAGTAATGCTTGTACCGCATGAGGTATTGCTGGTATAGTGTCCTGTCCTAATGTCAATGGTGCTGCCATATCTATCACAACAGCAGCAGCTGCTACTGAATGTAAACAGGATGGGTAGCCAGAAGCAACAGGGTCTGAGTACTGTAATATGCTATAGGTTGATAGCCTCTGTGCGCGCTTGCACCAGTAGGCCCAAGGCAGTTTTATTTCTTTCGCAACAGAAGAAAACAAAAGGTTTAGAGTAATCTGGTTGCCCCAGGGAAGGCGGTTTCTTGTTCAGGGTACCAAGACAGAGGGTTTGTGACCTCCTTTTTTAAGAGATGTAAAAGAGGAGCCGACATTTCTGAAAAGTTGGGCACCCACTGTCTACAATAACCTACTAGGCCGAGGAATCTCCTGAGTTGTCTGAGTTACAGGGCGGGGAGTAGTCTGAATGGAGGTGATTCTGCTTCGAAGGATTTGACGTGAACCTGTAGAAATGATATGTCCCAGGTATTATATGTTTTTTTTGAGCAAACTGCAATTTGGATTTATTTACCTTAAAACCTCGTTCGGCTAAACATCTTAGAACTAGAAGCGAGTCTTCTATACAAGACTGGGTATCTTGTGAAGCAAGAAGAATATCATTTGCATACTGAACTAGTACTGAACGTGGTGGCAATTGTAAATCCTGCAGTTGTCTGTGCATCTCTCTGGAAAACAAGGTTGGAGATTCTACATACCCTTGAGGTATGTACATTAGACTGGATTCTCATAAACAAAGTGAAACAATCTTACAAAATAGGAACCCTGCCTGATGATGTAAGTGATCATTCCTTGACCTACATTACTAGAGAAAAGAAAGACTTCCCAAACCTCCCCATCATTAGAACAGCATGCTCTACCAAACACTTTAAGGCAGACTTATTTCAAACTGACCTTAAAGCATGCAACTGGAACCCATTAAAGTCCCTCCCACTTGAAGAGGCAGTACAGTATTTTAACGCTGCTTTCTTATCTATCTTGGATAAGCATGCTCCCAAACGTTCCATTAGAATGAAGTCTAACCCAGCCCCATGGATTTCAAATGAAACTAGGAATCAAATTCTACTTAGGAACAAAGTCTGGGCTAAATGGAGAGCCTATAGAAATAGCTCTGATCACCTATACTTTAGACAGCTTAGAAACAGCACAAAAAAAGCTATACTTACAGATAAAAAAACTACTATTGTAAACTTCAGCAAACTCATCAAAATAACCCCCAACAGTTCTGGTCTTGCATTAATAAGCTCCTTTCCCCAGGTAACTCCCGAACACCCACCCCACTTGATGCAGATCCAAATACTCCCCATCTAACTGCCAATACCTTCAACTCTTTCTTTGCTGACACTATACAATCTCTAGCTACTCAATTTATCTCAGAAAACTCCAGTATTCCCATCGACTTACCCCACTCTGTCTCGAAATTCAAACTACAACCCATCTCTGCTTCTCTCATCTTTAAACTTATTCTAAAACTTAAGCCATGTACTCCATCTGCTGACCAACTTCCTTCCCAATTTCTCCAAAAAGCAGCTAAGGAAATTGCTTACCCTATATCTATCCTTATAAATAGGACAATCCAAGAAGGTACCATCCCAGATATTTGGAAAATCTCCCACATTATCCCCTTACATAAAGGCGGGAACTCTAATGATTACTCTATCGGCCAATTGCTCTCATCACCCCTAGCAAAAATTATGGAAAAATGCATTCACAAACAATTTCTATGTCATCTCTCTCAACACAACCTAATAGCACACTGTCAACATGGCTTTAGACCATCTCATAGTACCACTACTGCCCTTCTATCCTTCACAGATACCATCAATAGAAACCGTAACAAAAACCTCCTCTCATCTGCACTCTTCATTGACCTCTCTAAAGCTTTCGACATGGTTAACCATAACCTCTTAATCAATGTTCTGGAATCTCTCTCCTTTGATTCTCTGGCCTTAAAATGGTTCACATCATACCTCAGCAATAGACAACAAGCAGTCCTCTGGGAAAATCAAGTCTCATCCTTTTTACCTGTTACTATTGGGGTCCCTCAGGGCTCTATTCTTGGACCACTTCTCTTCTCCTTATTTATTAATGATCTCCATGTAGCAATTCCACAAGCCACTTGTATTCAATATGCAGATGACTCTACACTAATATGCTCATCAACCTCTCCATCTGAACTATATGCTCTTACTCAAGATGTTTTCAACACTGTAGAAACATGGTTTTCCAAACGCTGTCTCCTTAATGCTAAAAAAAACAAAACTCCTTCTCTTTACACCCACTACTAGGTCTTCCCCCTTAGACTTCTCTATCTCTTCAAATAATGATACTGTTATTCTCTCTGACACTACCACTAAACTTCTAGGAATAATCATTGATACTAATCTCTCATTTGATTACCATATAAACAATACCATTAAAACAGTAAACAGAAAAAGGCTCCCTATACAGAATAAAACCCTTCTTAACTTCAGCAGCCAGAGCCAAGATTGCTCATTCCCATCTAATCTCAACCCTTCTATATGCTTCACTTATATTTACCAACCTTAAGAAAACCAACCTTAACAAATTAGCAACCTCCTATAATAACATTGCTAGATTTGCTACTGGCAATCCCTTCAGAACCCATCAATGTTCAAATCTTAGACAACTAAATTGTCTCGAATTCCAAAACCATCTGATTATCCCCCAACTCACAATTGCCCACAAGATATTTTACCAACCCAATAATACCCCTATACTCTCATAACTCTTTGTCCCATATAATGATCTGAGCTCCCTACGTTCTTCTAGCAAACTTCTTGCCAGCTTAACAAAGTCTAATAATGCAGCTGGTGACTCTGTTTACCAACACAACAGGAAAACTCTGGAACCTACTACCCACTGAACTAACTCTAACTACATCCTTGCCACTCTTTAAACAAAAACTTAGAAAACACCTCCAAATGCACTGGCTATGCCCTTGTAGTAACCCTGACTAACCATCCTCTTCATCCCTCTTTCTTCATCTTCTTGCCATACTTCCAAACTTCTACATGCTTTTGACTTGTAAGACTGACTCTTTCTAAACTCTAATCAACTTAGTGTTTAAATAATTCTATCTCATATGATCTATTGTACATAACTCTTACTATTCTGTTTTTGAGCTGTCTGTATATCTGTGTGGAGCTTTTCTCTCCGGGCCTCTACTGAAAATGGAAATATATCCAGCTAGGCTAGCCCGGTCAACAAATGTAAAATAAAATAAATAAAATAGTCTGGTCCAAGTGTACTGTTGGCCCTTATAAGTGAATGTAAACAAATACTGACTATCTGCATGTACTGAAATAGAGAAGAAAGCTGATGAAATATCTATACCCATAAAACAACTTGCTGTAGGTGGGATACAGCTCAAAATCGTGGCTGGGTTTGGTACGATTGGGAAAACAGGCAATATAGCTTTATTAACTTCCCGCAAGTTTTGCACAAATTTGTAAGCTTGTTTACTAGGTTTCTTTACTGGTAGAATTGGGGTATTACATGGACTTGTGGTAGGTACTGTAATTCCTTGTTGCACCAGGGCAGAAATGACTGGGGCAATACCAGATGTGGTCTCTACCGTCGAAGGGTACTTTGGTACCCGAGGTAGCTTTACTCCAGGCTTTAAGGTTATTTTAACAGAAGTGGCTGAAATTAGAAATCCAACATCTTTATCATGAGTGGTCCATAAATGAGAGGGTAATGAGGTTAAATGCTTATTCTTGTCGAGGTCAGACTGCATACACATTGTTTGCAGAGTGACGTTTTCATCTAAAGTAGCCAAAATACTACCCTGTTTGTCTGAAGGTACTTGTAAATATACTCCTTAAGCAGTACAGAAGATAGTTGCTCCCATCTTACAGAGCAAATCTCTTCCCAATAAATTTAATGGTGCTGAGGGTCGTACTAAAAATGCATGATTGTCTTGCAAAGGTCCCAAAGTCACTGGGACTGGGATGGTTTCAGAATATTCAATAGGAATGCCAGAGACACCTACTCGTCTGATTATGTTATTGGAGAGGGGGACATTTATTGCTGCTTCACCGGCTAACATGGAATGTTAAGTTGTCAATCTCGCCTTCATTCTTGCTGGATGGGTTCGGAGCCGATCCTCGGCTCCGACTCGGCACTTGCTAAGCTCGAGAGCTAATTTTACCAGCTCGAGGCAACCCTATATCCCATGATGCAAGGCAGAGACTACCCAGATCTAGTTTGCCGCTTCACTTACGAGGTGCCTCTTTTACCAGCTCTAGGTAAGTTTTCTTCATATTAAGACTTTTAGTCTCACCCCTTTTAAATTTCATAGCCTTAGTTGTTTTGTGAACCTTAACGTTTATTTTAACCCTATTCCCGTTAGTGTTCCCTTTTTTTTGGGTTATTTATCCCCTTCCCTAGGTTAGGCCTTAGGCCTTCCCCTTTCCTAATTTTTCCTGTCAGGGATTTTGTGTGTGTTTGAGTGTGTTGCATCCCTGGTTAGTTTTAGTTTATTGGATTGGGTGTTATTTGTGTGTGTGTGTCTGTGTTTTTGTGTTTCCTCGACACAGCTATGTCGAAGGACACAAAGGTCTCAGGCTTCAAGAAGTGTGACTCGTGCTGTCAGAAGATGTCTCTGACAGACGGTCACACTTGTGTTTACTGCCTGGGACCTCTGCACCTGCAGGACTCTTGTGCTATCTGTCATGCCTTCAGCCCAAGAGTCCTGCAGGAGCGCAGAAATAAGTTAATATTGAGGGACTTACTAAAGCCTGAGAGCTCCCCAACTAAGTCGGCTCTGGGGAAGCCCTCAAAACCTGTCAAGCCTTCGGCTGCAAGTCCCAAGCCGTCGGCTACTGGTTTGGCTTCTTCAGTGTCGAGATCGGCTCCGTCCGGAGCCGATCCTTCCATAGAAGTAACAGTATCGGCTCCATCCGGCACCGATATTGCCAAATCTGGACACTCAGTGTCAGCTCTGGCTGGAGCCCGACCTATCCTCGGCTCCTTCGGCTCCACTTATCTCTAAAAAGAGATCTCAATCCCCCTCATTGGAATCAATATGTTCGGCTCTGAGATCACCCCTGCTCTCTGAGCGGAGCCATCGGAGCCGTTCTTCTCGGTCGTCCAGGCTGTCTGATCACGACCTTGAGAGAGTGGTGAGTAGACTATTAAAGTCTCAGGCATTGGCCCAAATGCTCCATAGCCCGTCTCAACAGACGGTAGCTATTTCACATCCACCTAACATTCCTCCTTCGACTCTCTTACAGAGCTCAGAGCCTGAGCTCCTCGGAGCCGTGACCGTTGTGGCATCGGAGCCAATACCTCCTCCTTCGGCTCCGTCGTCCTCCGCTCCGATTTCCTCCTTGAGGTCTTCATTGGAGGGATCCAGGCGTCTGGTCTCTCTCGTTGGCTCCGAGGGGGTGAGTGGCATCGGACCCTTGTCCGACCCCGTTCTCCCTCTCGGGGCTTCGGCGTTGGTGAGCTCAGCCCCGACATCTGCCTCGGAGCCTTCCCTCTTGGTGAGGCCTGGAATTCCTATCTCTTAGGAGCGGGAACCTTCTGGTCTCTCTGATGGGGGAGCCTTCGAGGTGATGAGGAGTGTACTAGCGCCTGGGCGTAGTCAACGGTCAGTTCCATTAGCTCCTCCCACTACAGTGCCTGCTGACGTCTCTTCCCACTCTCTTGCTCCCGCACCCAGAGATCCAACACCTCAGGTTTCCCCATTGGAAATATCTTCCTCTTCCGAGGCTTCTCCTAATGTCAGGTGAACCTCCGCATAAGAGGACATGTAAGAGGAAACATCTAGACTCCCCCCGAGTCTATTACATCTGATACTGACTTGGATGAGTCGGAGGGATCCCCAAGGTCCTCCTCTGAGGATGTCTCTTTCTCAGACATCCTTGAACTCCTTATGCAGAGGGGGAACTGGCCCTCCCTTAATCCTTCCGAGGACGAGTCAGTATACCTGGAGGCGTTCGAATCTCGACCCTCTACCTCCCGGGTGTCTCCGCCTTTCGACCCTCTTATGGACGTGGTGGCTCGGAAGGCGTGGATGGCCTCGGATTCGGTTGAACCTATTCCTAGGAGGCCTTCTAAATTCATTACGGCCCCACCTGATAGCCAATATTTGACAAAAGGTGTCCCGGTTGATGCCATGGTGGTGGCTGCAGCCACCAAGAAGGAACTAGCTGATCCTTCAGTACCTGTCCATCCTCCTAACAAGGATTCTAGGACTATGGACAGGTACGGCAAGCGGATTTTTTCTTCAGCGACCTTTGCCATGCGATCGCTGAACTACTTGTGTCACTTCACCCACCTTCAAAGAGATGTTCTTAAAGAGTTGGGAGAAGTTTACAGGATCCGTCAGCTGCTGGGTCCCAGGATAAGATTAGCTCACAGCTAGGAATCCTAAACTCCATTGTTAACTCCTCCATGCGGCTCATTTCTTATGCAGCTGATGGAGCGAGTAGGTCCGCAGGCACAGGAG
Source organism: Protopterus annectens (assembly GCF_019279795.1). Taxonomy (NCBI): domain Eukaryota; kingdom Metazoa; phylum Chordata; order Ceratodontiformes; family Protopteridae; genus Protopterus; species Protopterus annectens. The sequence goes on along the minus strand of NC_056729.1, from coordinate 1,716,216,431 downwards.
TGGCTTTAAGGCTTCAGTCCTGGATGCGGCTTTGTAATTTTGCAGACCCCTTCAAGGCGTCCTTTACAAACTCCCCTTTTGACTGTTCGACCTTGTTCGGACCTCAAGTGAAAGACACTTTGACTAGATGCGAACAAGATGGCAAGACTCTTTCTGCCGTAGGAGTCCGTTTCTCCACCCCTTCAAGACCTTTCCCAAAAGGTCAGAAGGGAGGGAAAATGTGGTTCCGCAAATCTCAAGGAGTCACGCCTGACGCAAGAGGTCAATTTACCCCCAGAGGCAGAGGGGGTAACAACAACAGATGCCGCCCTAGGGGCAGAGGGGGTCCGCAGAATCAGGGTAGCAGAGAGCCTGTTTCTGATAAACCCTGCCAGCATCCCTGAGATATTGCCCGATTGTCCACCTTCGGAGACAGTCGGGGGAAGATTATCGCTGTACCCAACAGCCTGGCTTTCCCTTTCTCAAGACAAATGGGTACAGTCGATTATATCCAAGGGTTACAAAATTCCCTTTATTCAAACCCCAATTCAGCAAAAGGGAACCCTTCCAGACGTTCCACCCGGTCTAAGGGAACTAGCAGTACCAGAGATATCAAAACTGCTAGCAAAAAGAGCCATCCAGCCAGTCCCAGCAGACCAAATAGGATCCGGAATCTACTCAAGGTTCTTTTTAGTACCAAAAAAGACAGGGGACTGGAGACCAATATTAGATCTGAGCAAACTAAACAAGTTTGTAAAGAAAACAAGATTCCGGATGGTCACGCTTCAGTCCATTCTACCCTTTCTAGACAAGGACAATTGGATGTGTTTGGTAGATCTTCAGGATGCGTACTATCACATAAAAATTCACAGGCGCTCCAGAAGATTTCTCCGCTTTCGGCTTGGGACCAGTCACTTCCAATTCAGGGCCCTGCCCTTTGGACTCACTACAGCCCTCAGAGTGTTCACCAAATGTATGGCAGCGGTTACGGCTCACCTGAGACGTCAAGGATTCCAGGTGTTTCCATATCTAGACGACTGGCTCCTCACTGCCACCACCAGGCATCAACTTCTCCAAGCCAGAGATTATACCATTCACATTTGCAGAGGGCTAGGGATTTCTGTAAATTTCGAAAAGTCTGCCTTGTCGCCTTGTCAATCTATTACTTTTATAGGCGCAAATTTGGACACCGTACAACTTTCAGCAAAGTTAACAGACCAAAGGATCTTGGACATTCAAAGTCACGTCCAGGTGATTCTTCTCAGCAACAAAATTCAGGCCAGATTTGCTCTGAAAGTATTGGGTCTTATGGCGGCCGCCATAACACTTCTTCCCTTTGCCCGCTTTTACATGCGTCTTCTACAATGGATGCTATTCGCTCGATGGTCCTTTCAACAACTTCCCATGCGTCACAGGATTACAGTAACTCCAACTTGCAAAAGGCATCTGACCTGGTGGATATCGTCCCCTCAAGTCCATCAG